>NW_005843075.1:17984-33205 GCF_000455745.1 Alligator sinensis
CACAGACCCCTGCCAGCCTGTGCCCCACTTTGGGCCCCGCCAGTGCTGGGCCTGGGACATAAGACCAATGTCCCAATGTCTTGGGACCAAAGATGCTGGGACATTGGTCCCAAGATGGTGACCAGGGGATGGGGCACCTGTCAAGGGGTGGGGCTACCCCCGCGGCCCTTGACAGCTTGCCAAAACAGGGTAAGTGGCCCTCTGCCCAAAATAATTGCCCACCCTTGCCCACCCCAGACCAAGGACAGAGTTAGTCCATATGCTGGATCCAGCTTGCAGAACTGATCAGCTGGCCAGTTGGACCCCACTCGGCTGATCCACATGCCAGAAAGGAAGAGCACCACTGTTTGGGCTCAAACCAACATCATGGGCTCAATCCAGGAACTACTGAATGAAATTCTATGACAAATATTAGATGGGAGGTCAAGAAGAAAAGATTGTAAAGCCTCTGGCTATAAAGCTAAGAAATCAAAAGAGCTTCTTAAGCAGTAGGGACAAAAGCTTCATGTACTCCTATTCTCCGACACAATGGGAATGGTTGTGCAAAGCCCTCCTTGAGTGCAAATGAGCCAGTTGTATACAAATTTTGTGGACACTTCTTTCAAGGTTCCTTGACAAATTTGGTTCTGTGTACATATTAAGAAAGTACTGGTGCATATAAGAGTCTTGCTCCTTTAATTTTTAAAAATCTAGAGAGTACCTGCATGTGCACAGGATGCTTTTCACATGAATTGTCCAATGAAGCCAACCAGCTTACTCTTTTTTTAAAAAGCTGGGTAGAAGGACTAAGAGGCTGATGCAGTATTTGCATTTCCAGTTATTTAAATATCATTACAGATCATCAGAAATTATGTGTACATATTCAATTAAGAGATTTAGGCTCTCAGGGCACCACCTCTGCTCTGACGCATGCTAATTAGCATGTATCACAGCAGACTCGATTAACTGAGTCTGCTGGAGTATGCTAATTAGTGCACGCCAACAGTCTCCATGTCACGTGTATTCAGCATCCCAGTGTTTCAAAATGGCAGCACCATTTTGGAGCACAGGATGCTGAATACATGTGATGTTGTGAGTGATTTAACTAGAGTGGCTCTTAGAGCACTCCCCCCCCTCCACTCAGTGTGCGCATTCACTTAAGACATTCAGAGCCTCAGGGTAATCGGTATTAGAGAGAATTTGGAACTATCCACAGAAGTAAATATTTTAAGGATCAGGCCCACGGGTCTTTTTTGGTTCCAAATATAGCTTACCTAACAACTTCATTTGAGCTATACCTATCTGAGAACTTTACTAAGTATTTACTGGGAAATTGATGTATTTAGCATTTTTCATTTAACATAACTCCATAACTCCATTATAAGCCTCCTCTTTATCCCTACATTAATAGCTGTAACACAAAGGTGAAATGCAAACATAAAATGGCAATGTGTCACGAACAAATACATTTAGCAGCCTAAGGGCTAGTCATTATCGAATTGCTGGAGATTCCAAATTAAAAAGGTAGGTAGCTAAGCAACAGTGAGCTTCCTACTGTGAATAGTTTTCTGTCGTACTCTTTATAGTTCTGGTAGAATCATTATTCTATGGAACTTCAAAACAGTTAACAGAGAACTGCTCCAAGTATTGTAATTAAGAGGAGGATAAAACAGTGTATTTTCAAATTGGATGGGTCTGTAGGGATCCTAGTGGAAAGTGTCCAAGACTTTCAATGAGAGTCTTTTTCACATACAGTACATGTTATTAGAGGTAAAATGTTGGCTTTTTTTAGAAAAGAAAGATAAAGAAAATGTACTAAAGCTACAGTGGCAATTAGATTTGAAAATGATTAAAAATGTTCGATCAGAATAAAAGTTAAGTTTTAACACATTATGTGATCATATTTCATACACAAAAAGCTAGGTTAAGGTGTCATTAAGATCCTAATTCTTTAGTTCTTACCCACACAAAACTCAAGTATCAGTTTTGATGTTGGTCCAGAAGGCCTCGGCTGAACTCAACCAATCACATTCCAATGGTAAGTGTGGGCAGTGTAATTCACAAAAGAAAACTGCAGAATTTCCATAAGAATTTTCAACTTGGGTCCAACCAAGTGCCCATCTACTCCAGTATTCTGTTCCCAAACGTGCTGGCAGAGGTTCAAACCAGGGAGCTGAATATCCATATTTAATCATACAGAAATAAAAAAAGCAGAAGTGTTGCAGTCTAATATGTCTATTATAGTGACATCTATTTCAAGTTAATCTCTGCTAAATTATTCCAGTTTAGAGGGGCCTAGAACCAATTCTGTATTTGGTTTAATTATTGAAGCACATGATGTAAAACAACACTCAGCCTTCTAGTGCTTCCTTCCATACAACCGCAGCTACAACCTGGAGGAGATGATGGCACCTCCCTGGTAAAACCCCCAGACTCTGATGGTTTTAGGAACCAGTGATCAAAGCAAAGCAATCCCTGGGATGTTTTATGGATTTGGGGTTCCTGTGCATTTATTAATTTTCTTCCCAGCACCTTTTCTTTCCGAGAACCTGTGGGTTCTGACCCTTGCTTCCTCCTCCGAAGTAGGAGCAGTTCCCCTTCTTATTTATCTAAAGAGGCACTCTTATTTAGTGAACTGGTGACATGTCAATTTTGATTCTCAAGACAGTAACAAAAAAGATACAAGATGGAAAACGGATCTTTACCATACAAAGCTTCTCTTGGATTCACAAGTGGAAGTACAAGCTCATCTTTGTGGCGGAAAAAAGTCAAAAGAGATGGGAAAGGAAACTCACCATTGACATATTTCTTATGGACTTTCTAATAGTAATTCAGATTTATTTACAATTTCAAATTTCAAATCAGGTAAACATTGTGCTTCCTAAAAGAAAACAGACAATTCAATCTCAGAATGAACTATGTGTATTCTATGTAATCACAGCATAATATATAAGCACAATGCTTTTAGTGAAAGTATGACATTCTAATCCATCATAGTCTTTATTTTATGCCCCATGGGAGGGAGGCAATGTGGGGACTAATAATTCCAGTCACCTACCAATAACTTAATCCTCTTTGGTGCCCACGGTATGAGTAAAGTCATAACAAAATTCCAACAACAAAGATACCTGTTAATCTACTAAACAATTTAAAATATTTTGTCTAATCCTCACAGTTCCTACTTATTAAACCACAGGTCATTATTACTGATGCCCCAAATTTCAGTAAAATAATACTAAAATTCCACTTACCACCAACAAAAACCCCTGGAAACATAGAAGAGAATGCCAGCTAAGTTACACTAACAGGCCACAGACAACAACTACAGTTTAAACAAGCATATTTACTTTAAAATCTATGTAATCACATTAAAAAAATGACAATGTCATGTTATGGCTTTGGCTTTCCATTTCTTCTGTTTAAAATTTCATTCTGCAAGATTTACTTAGAAATTAACTTCTAGTCTAAAATGACTGTCCGGTGCACTGGTCATAGCAATTTCATTCTTCACTTCGTTGACATGCAGAACTTTACAACTAACCACTAATCTTTAGACCTATGATACAACTAAGTAATATGGTACTTCTACTCAAAAGACATTTATCCCACTGGGGTTCAAAATCCTAGCTAAGCACCCACTTAGCGAACAGGGGTTGAACTGATTGAACACAACTAAGAAAGAGCTGCTACCACTAAACAGCCAAGACTTTTTAGTGGAGCCTTATAACAATTCATATTCACTGCAATTGGCACACCAGAGGACTTGTAATATACATTCATCAGTCGGTTACACTGAGGAATATAAGACCATGTGTGAGTTTAGGAAACACAAGATTGCAGAGTGTGACTATATTTCAGTGAACCTCCACATATATTCAGATTTAGGGAGTTCATTCTCTGCATTTTAATAAAATACATATTGTTTGTCACAATATTCAGAAAGGAGTGCCTAGAAGATGCTCACAGACAGACATATAAATCACACATATGAACACACACGTTCATTATCTGTGTCAGGTCATGTGAAAGAAATGAATGCTTACCCAAGTACTTATATTTGAAAATGTGGTCCGTAGTTATTTCATTTATAGAAAGTCTTCCTATTTTCTCCCTAGTGTAACAAACTAAAACAGGATCCTCAGCAGAGTTAAGACCAAGGACCTTCAGCACAGGCTATCAATCAGACTGGATGAGAAACTCCAGGGGGGTTCTTTGCTCCAAGAGAGGCCAGACACCAGAAGACAATAAATTAAGTACACACTTCCCACCTGGGATAGTCTGCTGTGCATACAAGTTCTTATTCTAAGAATGGTCCCTACTTTACAACAATTGGTTTCCCAACAAGAAATGTTCACTCACCTGAGCTAAAGGAAGAACCATTTAAGAAGTATGTTTTTGTATATGACAGCCAGTATAGAAAGACATAATATCTCATACCTGGCTATTCTATTACAAGATTCTGTCTTAACTTGTAAAGACTGCTCTGAATGCCAGCTATGGGTCAGCATTCTCTCTTAATGCTTGGATACCAGTTCAGATTCACCATATGGCAGCACTAGATAGAGCCATTCTGGACCACTAAGTCAGCCCACACACACAATATTAAAAACTGAGATACTCTGAGGCATGTGTTTCCCTTAATCATAAAAATTAAGTGTATGTCTCAAACTTTCCATTATCAAGTGTAATTCTGTTCCCTCAAACACAAACAAAGGTATGTTTGTTTATGTGGAAAAACTGTGACATTCATAAATTACTATGCTGTACAGTTCAGAAGCAATGAAGGTTCTAACCAGGCATTTTCTCTGGATATCCCATGAGTATCTATTCATTTATTTCCAGGTGGCAGACTGTATTAACAGCAGATGTTAGACAGCATTAGATCTTATATTCAATATGCTATACTGACTACAAAATCTAATCAAACATCTCAGTGGCTACATTCTGAGAAATTTAAATCCAAATATATATACTCTGTTCGTGAAACCTATACAGCTAGGTTTTTTAATGTCCCTGGGCTGTCTACAATTAGAATAAGAGAAGCCCACATCTGCCCTGAGTTGTGTGCTACATAATGCATGTAAGCGGATGATCAAGGTTCTCCTGCACATCTCAAACAGTACTATGTGTAGATGAGGGGTGAACAGAGAACAGACTTAAGCAAGGAAGGTAGGCAAGAGCGATCTGACTCATTCAAAAAAAGTATATAAAAATGTGGCCATTCTCCTCTTGCAGAGCACATATTTTCTGTTAAAAATTATTCAGAGATAGTGAAAGTATAGTTTCAAACAGCATTGTATTCAGCAGCTTTCCACTCACAGATCAGGCCAGTATTTTTTTATACAGTTTGCACCAGTAATACCGACAATCTTTCTGAAAAAACAGACAAATGAAAGAAAACAGTTCTTAAATCAACTTACTGCATCTAGATCAGGGGTGGCCAATTATTTAGGCATGGGCCACAAAGGGAATTTTGCTGAACTGTCACAGGCCAGGTCAGAACCCCACCCTCCAAACTCCCCAAGCAGCAGCATCTCGTCCATCTGGCCAGGCACCCTGCCAGCGTGGGTCCCAGTCAGTCTCTGTGGAGACCCCAGGATCACAAGACAGGAGCCAGACAGCAACCAGCTGCATTCGTGGAGCTGCTGCTCTTGATCGCCCCTACTGTGCGACAGCTCCAGTGTGGCCCCCAATGTGCAGCTCCTGCCCAGTACTTGCTGCCCAATGTGCCCTGTACAGCCCTGCCAGCCCATGTTCTCCCTTCCCATGGCCAAGGCCCTTCATTGCTCCCCAACTTGACAGTGCCTCTGCCACCTCCCAAGCCCCAGCCTGCTGCAAAGCTTCCACTTCCACTCAATGCTCTGTTGCCTCCCCAGCTCCTTCCAGCCATGCCCGGGGCTGCTAATGACACCCACTTAGGTTCCTCTCCTGGCACCATTCGGGCTGGGCTAACGCTTGGCTCCGCATAATGCTGGATGTCAGGGCATCTGCAGAAAGAGCTGAGCCCCTACTGGGAGCCCATTCCCGGGTTCTGTCCTGGGCCCCAGCTGGCATGGGGCTGTGGACGGACAGGAAGCAGCACCGGGAATGGGACAAGCACGCAAGGTCGGGGCTGGTATCCCTGGCTAAGCGATGGCAGCCCGCAGAACCCAAACAGTAAACAGCAGCTTTGTGGCTGATGGAACCAGGCACCAGGAGCTGAAGGGCCCTAGAGCAAGTGAAACACGGGGCTCCCACCACCTCTGCAATCCTAGCAAGGGCTTGGCTCTTTCTGCAGATGCCCCGACTCCCACCACTGCAGAGACATCAGCCCAGCCCCAGTGGTGCTGGGAGAGAGACCTAAGCAGGCACAATTGCAGCCCCAGGCAGGGCTGGATAAAGCTGGGGAGGCAACAAAGGGCTAAGTAGAAGTGGGAGCTTGGCAGTGGGTCAGGACATGGGAGGTGGCAGGCCCGCCACCAAGGTAGGGAGCAGCAAATTGCTTGGGCAGTGGAGAGAGAGAGCGAGCAAGTTGGGCAGGGCTGCACAGGGCATATTGGGTGGCAAGTGCTGGGCGGGAGACACAATGGGGACCATGCTGGAGACGCCACACAGCAGAGGTGATCGGGGGTAGCAGCTCTGCAAATGCAGCTGGTTGCTGCTGGGCTTCTGCTCTGAGGTACCTGGTGTTGGTTCCTGCCCTGCAGCCCATGTTAGGCACTGATGTTCCCTCCGATCACTGAGATAGGTGGGTGGGAGCAGCTACCTTGGTGGTAGCCCTGGTACTGGCCCAGAAGCCTACCTTGGTACTGGCGCAGAAGCCAGTAGCTGCCTCTGCTATCTTGGTGGGCATGTCTAGTGCTGTCAGGTAACCCAGCCTGGGCTGCTCTCTGCATCTAGGCTGAGCAGGACCAAAGGACCCACTGTGGGCTGGACAGAGTCCTGTCCACCGTGGGCCAGATTTGTCCCACGGGCCATATTTTGCCCACCCCCGATCTAGATGTTCTAGCTCCTATATAACTTTGCTATTAAATGGATCTACCTAAATCATGGGGGGGCTTACCAATTTGTGCTGGTTGATCGTGGCACAAAGTTCTAATTCTAGGATCATTTTGCAGCAGCCTCACTCCTCGGCACTGCTTGGCAGAGAGGCCCCATGTGGGAGGAGGATGGACAGGGCAGCCGCCCGCTGGTCTGCTGCCCTTCATGCCGCCCCACCAGCCAGCATCTTCCCCTCTGGCAATGAGGACCACTGGCTCCCATTGGGGAGCCAGCATTTTATTTTTATTAAGTTTTTTATTGTTGATTTCATGGATTTTCTAGACAATCCTGGATTTTGCGGTTTCTGGGTTTCCACAAAATCCATGAAACCACAAATTAAGTAGGCTCCTAGCTATTAACAAATGTGTTGAGAGACACAGGCTTAATATAACCATGTTAAAAACAGTTATACATGTAGTGCACACATACCTAAGAAAGGCATTTCTACTCTGTTTACAACATTAAAAGACAAACACCCAAAGAACAGATCATATCACAGAGGAGTCTTTGGGAACTACGGCCATCAAGGAGAAAGGGTGGGGACCTGAGCATCAATGCATCCTACTGTTATTAAGTGTTAAGAATTAAGTGTTCTGATCCAACTTTTGCATGATGCTAGTTCATCCAATTTACTGTTTATGCTATTTCACTGTGAATACAAAGCACCCTTCTATAAAGCAGAAGTGATAAGCTGGGCAAATATCCTGAGAAGTACTGCAGACACTTTGTACCACGATACCAATGAGTAACACTTTTAAATTAATGATAAAAACAGTTGCACTTTTTCTGCTTTCACTTACCTTAATGGGGATGGAAGGACTAGAGCTGTCTACACTGGCCACAGCCAGTCTAAGAAACTTCCAAACAACATTCATCCTATATGGCATCCATTTGCCAGAGAAAAGCTACGGAGCTGTCAAAGTGAATTATTCTTTTTAAAAAGGGGAAAAGAAGGGGGAAACAGTTTAAATGACAGTGGCCTGCCCACTTCATGGAGGTGATTTTTGAACTCATTCAGTAAATGCAAGTTTGGCAGAAAACCCAACTGTTTTCTGAAATCCTTGATTAGTAATTCTATCCATTAAAAGTTTCACAGACTGAAGTACATGGTTAGAGGAAAGAACCTTATTAAAGAAGTCAGATGTTTTCAAATCAACTACAGCAGAGGAACTTTACTCTCGAAATCTTAGGGGACTTGTTAAAGCAATCTCAGAGCTATTAGGATCTTTGAGAATTCTTGGAGGTTAGTTGAGGCTTCAAAAGATTGGAAAAGGACAGGCATAGTGCCTATTTTTTTTTTTTTTTAAAGTGTCAGAGGGGAAGAGGAGGAGGTGGAAGAAAGAAAACTCCAGAAATTCTACTAAGTTCAGCCCCACTTCAGGTCCCAGACAGATGCTGGAACAAGTAATCAAGCCATTTGTAACAACCTAGAAAATAAAAGGGTGGTAACAGACCACATATATTTCCTTAGAAAAAATCATGTTAAACCAACACCATTATCTTTTATGGCAGGGTTATAGGCCTTATGGATAGGGAAGTGACAGCAAATACAATATATTTGGACTTCAGAAAGACATATGAAACATGTCTCGCATGACATTCTTTGTAGATAAGAGCAAGGAAGAGTGGTTGCAAGCATTTTTCAGACAGGCTTAGAATTCAAATTGATTTTGAAAAACTGAAGAAATAGCCTGGAATAAAAGGACAAAATCCAATAAGGATAAACATAAAGTATTAATCTTGCATAAAAATAATGAACTGCACAAATAAAAAAAGCAACTGGCTAAACAGTGGTTCTTCAGAAAGGAATCTGGGGTTATAGCAGGTCACAAGAATCAACATTTTACAGTTTCAAAAAAAAAAAAAAAAAAAGGAAATGGGCATAGGACATACAAGATAAAAAGTAATATTTCTACTCTAATCATTAAACACTGATTATGGAGCACAGGAACCAGCTTTGGGCAAGAAAGATGTAGAACAGTTGGACAGAGTAACAAAAATGATTTGAGATCTAGACCAGAAGCTATAAAGACATATTTTAAAATGTGGTTTCTTAAATCTAGACAAGGAAAGACTGAGGGAGGCATAATGGGCCTCATTATGCCACATAGGGCAGGCAGAGATGGCAAGGGAACAAGGGGCAGGTGTCTGGCCCTTCAGACCCACCACAGCACTGAGCAGGGGGAGAGGGGAAGGGAACAAATTTAAGATGACCTTACCCTAATTAGACTCTATACATGGAAAATTATAAATTTGTTACAGGTACCAAGCCTTTCAGGGTAAAAATTCTAAAACTCTCCAACTAGATCAAGGCAGATAAGTGCAAAGAATATTATCTAGAGGGAATGAAGTAATATCTGTTTAAAAGGAACAGGAAGACGAGACAAGAATATATCATCTCACATCTAATGCAATCTAAGCCAATTTTAGAAGTATAAAAGCAAAAACAAATATATTTACAGTAGAAAACAAACACAACACTTAACAGCTATAAAGTAACCAACACTGAATATTCCAGTATCCTCTAGATTGTTAAGATATATTTGTCACTATAACATAAATTTTATTACACCAACTATATCATGTACATACAGACACACTCAGGACCATGATAAAATGAGGATGCAGCCCTGTTTAGAATGGGGAACCTTGTGGACGGTGCAAGTTCTGAACTGTAGCAACTATTATTTCCTCTGTAAAACAGCAACATGGTAGTTTAGGAGGTAGGGGCACCTGCACCACTCTCTGTGCACAATGCCTACCAGCAATGTTAAACCCAAACAAATACCACTGTTTCCTTACATTTCTGATCAGTTAACTCGCTCAAAAATAAGATTTCTGAACATTCTGTAAGTTCATTAACATCATTTAAAAAAAGAAAAATATGGAGACTGCTCTGATACATCACAACAGCTTGCTCCCCCAAACTCTGGTCATCCTGACGCACCATTTTAAACGTCATTCTTATACTTTTAAGACAAAACTTTTTTCCTTTGCCAATATTAAACTGCAACAGTTATTAAATGGCATCACTGGAGCAGATGGCTGCCTGAAGCTAGATGTAAATGGGATAGAAGGTGCAATCCACAAACATCATAGATCCCTGATCCCCTTAGCATAGACCTGGAGATAAATCAGCAGTAGATCTTCAAAATAAAATTAAAATGATTGGGGGAAAAACAGAAAAAAGACAAAGAAAAGGAGCTTGCAGAGAAAACTCAGATTAGAGACCATTGTGAGAGAAAAAGATCACATTAAAACAAAAGGATTCCCGAAAGGTGTGAAGGAGGGACATCCAGCAGAACATTTAAAGCACATACTCCATGCCTTTTACAACTATAAACAAAGGTAACAGTCCTTGGGTGCAGACAGAAGTCCACTGCAGCTGAAAACACTTTGCAAGAAGTATTCTGAGTTTGGGGAATCTCCTGGAACAAACAGAAGTTCACGGTTGGTCCCAGTGGGGAGGCAAATCTAGCTGCTGGCTGCCAGCCTGTAACAGCCCATCCTCTTTCCCCTAGCAACAGCCCATCCTCTCTCCCAGCCTGTCCCTGTTTCAGAATAGGAGGGCCGGAGGGAAAAGGGAGAGCTCATTCTAGGAGTTTCCCAGCCAGCTCTGGAGGGTGGGGTGGGTGAATTGGAGTCCCCCCACCTCAGGGGAGCTCCAATACACTGGCCCTACCCTCCAGCGGAGGCTGAAAACCCCCCAGACCGAACTCTCTCTGTTCCCTTTCCTCCCTCTCATTTTGAAAACAGCTAGAAGCTGGCAGACAGAAGTTACAGAAGACGCTCTATTTTGAAACGTCTTCTTCTGATCCCTCATGCAATGAAGGGTCAGATTTTCATCTGATCAGCCATTTTTGAAGCTGTCTGCAGCCATGCACTTGTGTTTGGTCAAGTGCTTTCTATGGCCAGATAAGGTGAAAATTGTCAGTTCTGTCTGTTCCCCTCCCCCTCCTTCTGCCCCATGTATAGAGAACAGAAAACTCTCTACTCTCCCCCAAAAAACAAGGGACACGATACTATGGTTGCTCTTTTTTGACCAGGAGACCTGATACTACATTGTTATGCCTTGAATAATGCAGATTGTGATGAAGGTTAAGGAGACTTCTGATCCTACTCTGGAAGAATATAAAATACAAGTGTTTCAAGATTTGTCACAGGCAATATTAAGGAGAAGGAAGGAACTCAGTGAAATTTACAGCATCTCTCAGAGAAGCAAATATAAGATACAGATGAGGTTTTCCTTTTAAATTTATCTTTAGACATCAAGAGCAAGAGTACATTGTAAAAAGAACAAAGAAGGTCTTAAACTCCTTCAGAAACTAAACTTAACAGAAAGCACCCTACAACCTCCTGCGACTGACACAGTGAGAAGCAACATCAATACCAAATAGCAAACTGTTATTAAGCCCAGGGGAAAAAAAGATACCAAAGTACAAGAACAAGGAGACTGGGAGAAGTCACAGAACTAGGGGTATTCAAGAGGCTTTGAGCACAACTGAACTACAGTATGAGGGAGAAGAAAAGCAAGAAATATAAGGGGAAATATCACAAGGGAGAAAAAGATAAAAACAGCAATGTTAGGAACCACAATAATTAGGAAAATGAATGAATAAAGACATATTGTAAGGCTAAAAATAAAGGGTAAAAGGGTAAGGGGTATAAATATAGTGTAACATGGGAAGAGAGTTGGGGGAGGGAGGGCTGAAATACGGCTGTGCACAACTCCCTCCAAAAAAATAGTATTTGACAAACTGTAATATAGTGCCATGACTACAGTGGGAGTTAGGAATCTCTAAGGAAGGAGTTCATTGCTCAGGTGTGGAGGGATTAAATATTCCTTTCTATCTGGCTAGGGACAGACATTCAAAAAGCCTGAGCCTGAATTGATTCAATCTTTGCAGGTTAGTCTAAGCTGGCTAGGCTGAACCGGTTTGTAACACTACAGACATCCCTTCTGGGCTGAAGAAATTCAGACACATGCCTGCAGTGGCTCAGGCTAGAAGCCAAGAGGTGCTAGAGCAGTCCTCCCTTCCCTTCCACACTGCTGATCTGAGGTGGGGCATGGCCAGGCCCCGGCAGGATGCTCTGATTAGGGAGGGGTTCCCCCCCTCATTGAAAACAGGGCATTCATCAGCTCTGTTATCAGTATTTAGTGCCCCATCAGAAGACAAAGCCTCTCTCATTAGTTCACGCTCTTCTTAAACAGTTGTTTCCAAGGAAGGAATGGAGGGACATTACCGATTAGCTCCAAAAAGCCCTAAGCCGACACTGTCCTGCCTGCTTTTGTCCTGTGAGCCTTACACAGACACCTCTCAACATTAGTTAGTCCAGTGAAGAAGCAGAGGGGAGAGGCCAGCCCAGCTTCCTGGAGCAGAGAGCCCTGCCCAGTCCAGAGAGCATGCCAGATTGCTGGGGGACTCTGGTTCAAGTTAAAACAGGAAGGGGTCCGGGGCAGACATTGCATACATCAGTTTGACCTAAATCAGTTAAGTCTGATACTACATTCAACCAGATTTATCTCAAACTGGTTTCAGCCATTTTCAAATTGATTTACGTGCAGTAAATGTCTGTTCTGTTACAGGTTTAAACCAGTTTCTGATCACTTAAACCAGTTTATGTGTAATGTCTGTCCCTAGCCTCTGAGGGTTAGGGTCAATCTCCACGTTGGAGGAAAGTGGTAAAGGGTATAAAAATAAGGATTGTTGGATGATCCAAGTGGGAAGGAGATTGGACTGGGTAAATAAAAGGGGTAGGAAGTAGGGGCTTTAGTAAATAAAGTTAATTTTAAGGTGAGAATGTATGGAAGAATACAGAGGGACAAAACAGTATTGCAGGTATTTTAAATAGACTGAACATGTTCTAAATATGCTTTATTTCTTATTTTCTTATATTATACAAAGGTGAAAGCAGTTCCAGCTAATACAGATATAGTCACCAGCCTGTAAGCCAACATCTCCAGCTAGACTGTTTGACTATTAACATATGTAAACATTATATTGATGTGCAGGTGATAAGTTATAAGAACTGTTATATTTTATTTCCTTTGTAAGTACGCAGTAACTCCAAGCTCCTGCAATTCTTGTGCATTACTCTAGTGGAGTTTTATTTCTATATTGGCCTGAACAAAAATCAGTTAAAATAAATAAATACAACCATTCCTACACTTATTTCTATATCATCCCTACTTGCCACCCCACTCCTAGTTTGGTATTTGTGCAGGCCCTTCCAGGGCTGAGAGAACTTAGAGAATGGCTTGAACTCCTGACACAGAATGGACTCAACTTCACAACTGCAAAATGATCTGAGCTACGGAAAGGTGCCTCCTAGCAAGGCAGGGGAAAAAATGAGGAGAAACTGATTCCACAAAAGTCACCTATATAAGTGAAGAGTTTTCCTAGATAACCTAAAATGTGATACCACTTCAACTGTTTCACAGCACAAACACAACCCTTCCATTACTGAAGTCTTTATTCATTTACACCTTCCATTCACTCTTAAAATGGAAATGATTTGATCACATTCCAGCCTCTCTAAATTATTTAGGAAAACAATTCTAGACATAGCACCGGAGAACAGCCTGCCAATATCTCTATCTCTAGCTATTCATCAGTGCTGTCAAGATGGGCTTGTGCGTTACGCTGCCACAAACCCCACAGCACGCTACTGAGGAGTAAACAAAATATAATTAACTTAACAGAAGAATCAACAATAACATCTCACTAAGATTACATGTCGGTAAGTGGGATAAATACATAAATATATTTGAAGCTAAGAGTGTCTACACCTGACAGTGTCGGAAAAGGTAATTGCCATCACAGCAGTGCTAAATATGCAAAGATTAAATTGATTAAATTTACATCAAAACATGAAAGCAGTAGCAGAAGCACTGCCTTTATCGATGCAGGCTTATTGGTAACAATTACTTTCTACTTCTATTTATACGCAGAAGGAGAAATACTACACACAGCACAAAAAATTAACAAAAGCAGAATTGTTCATTTTACTGTTCAATGAAATCCTATTTAAGTAAATACTGCCTATCAGAGAAGTTCCCCCTCAGAAGGAAACAATAGGAAAAAAAAAAGGTCAAATTCATGTTTAAAAAAACGTACCATTATTACTTAATGAAATGAAAATGCAGGAACATGTGGAACTCTAAGCAAAAAGATGAAATTACGTCTTCTGCTTTGGCAATCTTTTGTAAATAATAAACATGGTTTATATACACAGAGGTGCTAAACCTGAAAATGCTTAATTTTCTGTGTGTGAGCAGTCCCACTGAAGTCAATGGAACCAGTCATATGGTTAACTCAAAGCACTTGCTTTAGCATTTTTAGAATTGAGAAATACTGGCCAATGTAAGTAGTATTTATGCAATAAAACAGATAACTTATGATAGGTGTATATCATATATAACACCTTTCACTTGAGAATCTCAAACTGATCATTTTTCTTTTTCTGCAAAC
This sequence comes from Alligator sinensis, assembly GCF_000455745.1. Lineage (NCBI taxonomy): Eukaryota > Metazoa > Chordata > Crocodylia > Alligatoridae > Alligator > Alligator sinensis. The sequence goes on from NW_005843075.1 coordinate 32,456, forward strand.
ACATTTAAATAAATGCAGCAGGCCAGAACCCCTGAAATAACCCTCCCCACCATTCTCACCAGAAAAACTATGGCCCACTACCCTGGTGAGAAGACAGGCTCATAAGATGCAATTCCCTCCCCTCAGCTTACAGGGCAAGGGAAGTTAAAGGGCTAAGAATGTAGGCAGCCTGCTCAGGCATAAAAAAGGGGTAAATGAAATCAGGGTACTGGCAAGTTGTATCAGAAAAAGCTCAAGAGGAGTAAAGCTCTGACTACAGCAAATCTCTGCTCTCCTGATGGAATGCTTACTGTATTTTGTCACATATAATGCACATACCACTGCCCAAAAAAAATTCAGCTGCTGGAAATTTGGATGTACAAATTAACCAAGGAAATACAGGAATAGCAGTTTCTGCTTCTGCCAGGGAAAGCAAAAGCAACACTGCAGTGCTACATGTGAGGCTCCCTAGCTACTGGCGGTAGATACTTTCTCTCTCCCTCCCTGAGAGAGGCTCCTACTGCAGAACCTGCTATCCAGTTACTGCTACTTACCAGTATTTTCAAGGAAATATTTTTCTTCTTTATTCTGCCTTTCAGAAATAAGGGGCATATCTTATTCGGCGACGGGGGGAGGGGGGGAGGCATGCTGTTGCAAGGAAATAGAACAGTTAGGTAAGACCACAAAGGAATTCTGATGAAGTTAGCCAAAACTTCCACTGTTGCTCGGCCACCTCTCAACCTCACAAATAATTTGGCCTCCTGTTTGAAA
>NW_005843075.1:33215-35876 GCF_000455745.1 Alligator sinensis
GGGGAAGAATCTGCAGTGCACCTACATGTAGAACTTGCAAATCCTGTCTGTAAATAATATTAAAAAGGTGCATATTTAAATATTTACCTACAAATTGCATTCAAAATCAAATGCTTGTCCTATTGACAGAAATAAGAAAGATTTGAAGTAACACCCTTAATTTGATTACAGGAGTAAGAGCAGCTTTGAAGAAATCAGTATGTTTCACCATTTCTATTGTTATATGCTATGTTAGATGAAATAGAAATGTAATTTCATTGTACAAAGCTGATTTTCCCTGAATTAGAAACATTCGGAAAAATCTTCCTTAGATCAAGTGATTTTTTTAATGCATTTAAAAAAGGGTAGGGTTACCCTTGCACTGTACAGGCTGCTGAGATGTAGACTTTTTTTTATTGAATTACGTCATTTATGAGTAAATTAATCTAATCTATTCACTACATTAGATATGTAAAAAAATTTCTAGTTGAAAAGATACTTCAAAAAATTAACTTAGTTATAAAGATGCTGTTTCCACATCAACTTCTGGTGTTGTCATGTAGATAACAGATAATAATAAAGATAACTTACATTATGCAGTAGAAAATTCCACTGCTGTGAAATACACTTTCTTCCTAATGTTTTGGTGGTTAATTTGCTTCCATCTAATATTGATGCCCATGCATAGATGTAATTAAGCATAGATGGAAACTATTCTGCAGAATATGATTTCAACCCATTAAGCAACATTTTCACTATGATATGAAAAATGTCAACTACTTAATTAGTACACCTACTTCTCCTGAAGCCCTCAACTGCACCTAAACTACATTTTATTCTGGCCTGAAAAAAAAATATCATATCAATTATTCCTCTTCTCAATTGTACATCTATTTTAAAATGTGTGAATAGTTAAGACAAAATTGAAAAATTACCATAATAGGCTTTTGACACTTCCCTGCTTAAGCAAAATTAATTCTAACTCCTGTTTTTGTGCAAAGCCTTTATAATTTCTCTAATCTTGGAGTTCCCATGAGAGGGAACACAATACTTTCAAGTATAAGAGTATGAGGCTTGGCATCTTCTCTTTTTAGTTATGCAGTTTATTTGATGGAAGCCTAAACCACTAAGCCTCCCTTTGTGCTTAATATAAGTCATTCTCAGTGGAAATATAAGTTAATTTAAGTGAAATGAAGTTTTAGGAAGAATGCACTCTCTAACACAGAAAGCAAGGTTTTAAAATAAAGCAGCTGTTTCCTGAGTTCCTTAGAAAATAAGTATAAAACTCAGCTAAAAGCAGCATATTTTTTTAAAAAGGTATGTTTTCCTCATGAGCACTATAAATATGAAAAATCTTGGTGTGATTTAATGGAAGGAGGCATTTTAAAAAGATGTTTCTGCATTTATCATTGCTTTCTTCTCTATGCATGAAGTACCACTGGTGAAATGAACTGGAGTATTCTAAGCTTAATGTTACTGGCATCTTCAGTTGTATTACTGATGCTTAATGCTATTCTTGTTGCTTATTCTAGTAGGGCAAGTCAGACATACCATTGGTTTTAACACTTCCATGCAGAGTACAGTATGTTGCTCACATACTATATTCAACAGAAACACAGGCATACACCGTATATTACGATACTGACAAACCTATTAAGGTCATATAGAGCTTGTGCATACATTTAGTCTATTCCCATGTGAGTTAGAAGTTTATTATTTGCATGCTATTATGCACTAGAAACCTATTCACTATTTCCCACAGGAGCCAACTCACTGGAGTGACCTAAATACTATTCGCTTTTCTGATATAAAATTTGAAGGAACAGCAAATAAATGAGGAATGATACAGACAGATGCAAAAAGACTTAGAATGTTTAAATAAGAACCCGGGCTAATAAATGACAAATGCTGATGAGTGCAGACAAATGTAGCATAATGAGTCTCCGAGGAGCAAAGAATAATGAAAAAAGTAAATTATATGTTTAATAGAAAAGGGCTATAGCATTGAAATAAGAAAGATCTGTGAGTTATTACATCAAAACCGTCAAGCAGCCAAATGTACCCCTGTCACCTAGAGGGCAAAGCAGTACTGAACTAGGAAATGTTGTATTAGAAACAATCACCATTAATTTGTGATTATAATCACAGCAAACATTCCATTGTTATCTGTGCGGGCCGGGAGCGATCCGGGCCCTTTTTCGCGCTGCGCGGGCTGTGGCCAACAACCCGGGCACGCTGGGTCGGAGAAAACAGGCGACATGCTAGAATTAGTTACGGACGTGTAATGGTTGATTCAAGATTGTTTACTTACACCGAAGAAGGTCGCGGTGTAGGCTGGACAGTTTCCCGGGCACAGCTCCGCTTAAATCCTCGTTTGAGGACTCAGACAATATTTGGATCACTCCCACGGAGTTGTCGAGGCTCCATGGATCCTTTTGCGCGCAGGGAGAGGGATACGTCGAGGATTGCAAACGGCGACGGGGAGAGGCTAGAGGCTGATCAGACCCCTGTTGCCTGCTTGAAATGCACTGGGTCCGATAGGCTCCGCAGCACTTAGAGATCTTCACAGTGTGAAGTCTCCTCCTCCTGGTGTTCATTGAGTCCTCCAACTTGGGCGGAAACCACTCAAGCCTTTTATATGGCTAGCAAGCCAATCACTAGCCGCCACATCTGAATAAATTA
>NW_005843075.1:38499-69794 GCF_000455745.1 Alligator sinensis
CCTGCTTGAAATGCACTGGGTCCGATAGGCTCCGCAGCGCTTAGAGATCTTCACACAGCGTGAAGTCTCCTCCTCCTGGTGTTCGTGGAGTCCTCCAACTTGGGCGGAAACCACTCAAGCCTTTTATACGGCTAGCAAGCCAATCGCTAGCCACCACGTGTGAATAATTTCACACAAGCCAATAATGGGGCTCGAATTATAATACAAATGGCGGGAACTCTTTGCAAAGTGCATTTCTGTGTTGCAAAGACAACAACACATGTTGCCTTTGGTTAATATGTCTGCTAATACCAAAATGCAGTTCCTAACAATGAGATTACAACACAGACTGGCCCTTTTAGTAAAATCCTGCCAAAATATATGGTACAGTGCTCTAGGCATTGTGAAAATCACACCAGAGAAGCTGGGGAAAGAAAAGATCATATACAGGGAGGACACCCCCTAGTGCAGGGGTGGGCGAAATGGCAGATCTGGCCAGCAGCCGGACTCCACTTCCCAGCAGGCCCTGTACACCTCACTGCCACTGGTTTCCATGGAGACACCAGAAGTGGTAGGGCCAGGACAGTGCGGGGCCAGGGTTTCCTTGGACACCAGCCCAAGCAGCACTGGCAGCACATGCACCTGGATAGGGCGCTGCTCCAAGGCCAGGACCAAGGCTGGGATATTGCGGTGGTGATAGCGTGGGCCGGAGCAGAGCTGCAATCCACTCCCCACATACCCTGGGCAGAGCTGTGTAGGCAGTGGATCACAGCTCTGACCTGGCTCTGGACCACACTTTAACTGCCTCAAAATCCCGGCCCCGGAGCAGCATCCCACCCAGCGGTGCACCCTGCCAGCACTACTTGGTCCATGGAAACCCTGGCCCCATGCTGTCATAGCCCCCCCACTCCTGGGGTCTCTATTGAAACTGGCCACGACAAGGCTGGCAGGGGCTGCTGGGAAATTTGGCCGGCAGGCCAGACTTGCCCACCCTTTTGCTAGTGGATTAACATTAGGCATAAATTACTGTATTTAGTGCTCGGATGCGAAGCAATGAAGCTCTAGAATTATTTACAATAGGCAGATATATCAATTGATCATTTACAATAGCAGCAACATAAAAATATTTATAAACCTGCACGGCTTGGCAGTAATTACAGATCTGAACACTTAATAGCCACACTGGAGAAAGAAAATTTTCCAAAAAACAGAGGAAAGAATAGTGCCTGTAAAACTACATTAAAAAAGTAAAGTGTTTTAAGGACCATGTCATATTTTTGTTCATAAAGCTCTCTTTTATATTGGATTAAGCATTCAGCCAAATCAGCTCATCTAATGCCCTTGTGGTGTTCTATTTCAAGGAATCATTTTTTCCCTTCACATCACCTATGATAAGTGGGATATTTTTTCCCAATTGTGTCCTATGCTACCATGCCACAGAACCATAAAAAAGTAGGGCTGGAAGTGTTCTTCGGAGGTCTAGTCTAATCTCCTGGCTCTAGGCAGAGTTACCTATCTAAATCATTCAAGACAAATACTTATCTTAACCTGCTCTTAAAAACTTCCAAAGATCTACAACCTCTCTACGTAGCCCGTTCCAATGCTTAACCATCCTAACAGTGAGAAAGATCTTTCTAATATCCAAACTTACCCATTGCTTCCACTTAAATCCTCCTTTAAAACCAGAAAACATTTTATTAAACTTTCATTTCAACCTCCATCCTTTCTCCTGATCTTGAGCCTCAATTTTAAAACATTAACAATAAGGAGAAAATACCGTACAAGGCATATAATGTCATAGGTACAAGACCTATGTTATGTAAGAGGTTAGAAGAAATCAGTATAATGGCCCCTGCGCTCTTTAATATCTATATCAGTGGTTTCCAAGTTTTTTAGCTGCAAAGTACCCGTTGTTAGTCTTAAGGTTATCCCAAGAAAATGCCAGCTCTTAGCTTTCACTTGTTTATTGGCTACAGAAAAATAATTGAGCAATTCTTCTGTTGCAAAGAGCTCACAAAGACCACAGCAGGTCAGAATGATTTTTTATATCAGGGACTCCTATTTTAAATGTCAGAGTTTATCTCATGAATCATCTGTGGGTGCTTTGCATGCCTAATATTGTATGGTACTTTGCAGCACTCTTAAAACCATCTCATGAAACCTCAGTTGAGAATCACTGATCTATGCAGAAGCACTTCTCACTGTCATCCATGGCCCTCCCTCCCAAAGGCACTGCAAATCCATGATAGCAAATACAAACGTCTCGTTAGTTATTCTTTTTCAAAAACTGTATTTAAACAGTATACATGAAAATTGCATATATGCTGATGAATTTTAAGAGTGTGTATGGGACTGATTAGTAGGGGTACACCGATAGAGATTTTTGGGGTCGATACCAATAGCTGATTTTTAAGGAGGCATATCAGTTGATAATCCGATTTCTGATACCAGCCCAGCAGCTTCAAGAGCGGCGTGCAGCTGGTAAGTCTGGTGTGGTGGAAGCGGAGGGAACAGGGAGGAAGGGAAAGGGTGTGGGAGGGGGGGCGGGAGATCAATGCCCCCACAGTGAGGGAGAAGTGGACCTGGGGCTGGGGCTGGAGAAAGTACTGCCCTGCCGGGGCAGGGTGGGTGCAGGACAGAGCCATGGCTCATCCAGGAGTGTCGGGGGACCGGGGGGGGTGGTGGCTCCCGCCGCTGCGGACTGCTCATCTAGGAGCCGCTAGTCTGGCAGTTTGCCCACTCGTTCAGCAAGGCATTGGGGGGAGGGGGGGAAGCATGTGCCCCAGGATCTGTGCAGGGAGGGGCAGGCTGGGATCAGGGCTGTGCCAAGTTCTTCCCAGTGGGGCAGGGCTGGGCTCGGGGCAGGCAGCGGCACTGGGCAGGGGAGTATGAGGGGGACTATGGCAAATTTTGGGGTGGCTGCAGCCCCCCCCCATCCCCGTGCCACTGCTGCACACCCCAAGCCCAGCCCTGCCCCACTGGGAGGAGCTTGGCACAGCCTCGGCCCCACGCAGATCTGGGGCACACAGCCCCCACCAATGCCACCCTGGACAAGTGGCAGTATCAGCGATGTGAGGCACCAAATAAGCAGCAGATGAGCCGTCAGACCAGCGGCTCCCAGATGAGCAGCACATAGCGGTGGGAGCCACCTCCCACTTCCGCTGCCCCTGGACGAGCTGCAGCTCCACCCTGCCCCACCCTGGCTGGGCAACGCTTGCTCCAACACCTGCCCCAGCCCCACTCCTCCCTCACCACAGGGACCTTGATCTGCCCCCACAACACCTCTTCCCCCTCCCCTTTCACCACACCAGACTTACCAGGTGCATGCAGCTCTCGAAGCTGCCCAGCTGTGTTCCTCACCGCCTATGTGCTGTGCTGCAGCTGTGTCCATGCACAGGCCATTTATCAGCCAAATTATTGGCCATATCAGGCCGATTTCCTATGGAGGCAGTTTTCTTTATATCAATGCCAATCCAATATCAGACTGATGTATCAGTACACCTCTACTCATTTGCTCAATACTTGTAAAAGGATAATACTGGACTCATGGATATGTAACTACATTATATATTCTTAAGGCCAAACTTAATGATCTAGTCATCAGTATGCACAGAAGAGAATCATAATAATTAAAAATTGTGTGTTTAAATAAGTAGGTCCAGATGCTCTTCACCCGAGGGTGCTGAGGGAATTGGTGGGGGTCATAGTGGGACCCCTGGCATGGGTTTATGAGTGCTTGTAGGGCTCTAGCCAGGTACCAAAGGATTGGAAAAGTGCCAATGTGGTCCCCATTTACAAGAAGGGGAGAAAGGAGGACCTGGGTAACTATAGGCCAGTTAGTCTCACCTCGGTCCTTGGGAAGACCTTTGAGAAAATTATCAAGGAGCACATCTGCAAGGGCCCAGCAGGGGAGGTAATGCTCAGGGGCAACCAACATGGGTTAATTGAGGGCAGATCCTGGTTTCCTTTTATGAACAGGTCACAAAGTCCCTGGATGAGGGCGCTGAGGTAGATGTCATCTTCCTGGACTTTAAGAAGGCCTTTGACACTGTTTCCCAGCACATTCTCTCAAAAAAACTAGGTGACTGCAGCACTGATGCCTACACAGTCAGATGGGTGGCAAATTGGCTAGATGGTTGCACCCAGGGAGTGGTGGTGAATGGGTCGTTTTCCACCTGGAGGGATGTGGGCAGTGGAGTCCCCCAGGGCTTGGTCCTGGGGCCTATACTGTTCAACATCTTTATCGGCGATCTGGATGTGGGGGTGGAAAACACGCTGTCCAAATTCACTGATGACACTAAAATGTGGGGTGAGGTGAGCACGCTGGGGGGGAGGGACAGAATCCAGCTAGATCTAGAAAGATTACAGAGGTTGGGCAGATGAGAATAGGATGGAATTCAACAAAGACAAGTGCAGGGTACTGCATCTAGGGAGAAGGAACCAGCAACACACCTATAGGCTGGGGAACACCCTTCTTGTCAACACAGTGGCAGAAAGGGATCCTAGAGTCATTGTTGACTCTAGGATGAACATGAGCTGCCAATGAGAGGAAGCGGTCAGTAAGGTTAACCGCACCTTGTCGTGCATCCGCAGATGCATCACAAGCAGGTCCAGGGAGGCGATCCTTCCCCTCTATGCAGCGCTGGTCAGGCCACAGTTGGAGTACTGCATCCAGTTCTGGGTGCCACACTTCAAGAGGGATGTGGCTAGCATTGAGAGGGTCCAGAGGAGGGCCACTCACATGGTCAGGGGCAGCAGGCCAGGCCCTAAAAAGATAAGACTAAAGGGCCTGAATCTATTCAGCCTCCACAAGAGAAGGCTGAGAGGGGATCTGGTGGCCATTTACAAACTCACCAAGGGGGGGCCAGCGGGAATTGGGGGAGGCTCTGTTCCCCTGGGCACCACCAGGGTTTACTAGGAATAATGACCACAAATTGTTAGAAAGAAGGTTCAGGCTGGACATCAGGAGACATTACTTTACAGTTAGGGCTGCCAGGCTCTGGAATGGACTCCCAAGGGAGGTGGTGCTCTCCTACCTTGCGGGTCTTCCAGAGGAGGCTGGACAGATATTTCGCTGGGGTATTATGACCCCGCACTCATTCCTGCCCGGGGCAGGGGGTTGGACTTGATGATCTGTTTAGGTCCCTTCCGACCCTAAGCATGATGAAACTATGAAACTATAAGAAGTCAGGTCATGAAGGCACCTCAAAAAGGTCATCTACTCCAACCCTGTGGCTCCAGGTAGGATTATCTCTGTTTTATCAGCACTTAAAAAATTCTGACAATTGAGATGTCCTAGGCTCTATAGGTAATGTGTTTCAATGCTTCCCCAACTCCATCAGTAGAAAGTTCTTCTGGATATCTAATCTAAATCTCTCTTATCGCAAATTAAATTCATTATTTCTCATCTTATCTCCTGTGGAGACGGAACAATTGATCACCTTCCTTTTTGTAACCTTCCTTTTTTGTATTGAAGACTGTTATCATATCTTCCCCCAGTATTTTCTCAACTAAATAATCCCCATTCTTCAATGTTGTATTCTAGTCTTCAAATATTTTGTGTTGCTCTCCTTTGAATTTCCTCTAATTTTTTTTAATTTGGATGGTGCCCAAATCTGAACACAATTTCAGCTGAAGTTTTACCAAAGCTATATGCAGTAGAAGAGTCACTGCCCATGCCTTGCAGATACCTCTCCTGTTAGCAATATGCAAATTAATATATCCCTCAATTTCCCATTGAAACAACTCTTTTTCTCCCATGAAAAAGACAGTGACACACATGTACATGAGCAAGAGCTGACAGATCTGCCCACATATCCCTTACAAATTTTGATTCAAATTATATATTACTGACTACTGCATGTGGAGTTGGCCAGCCTGTTACATCACCCAAACCATGGACAGTGGAGGGTCTCTCAACCTTGATACCAAGGGACAAACAGGATGGCTGAAGCTTTACATGACCATGGTTGCAAGGCAGGGATTGGAGAAGTGGAATTTACCCCAAGGCAGGTTGAAGAACCAAGGTGTTGATGCTAAACCTTTTAAAAGAGCCTGGGACAGGGTAGAAGGCATAGGAAGCCTCTGCTGCATAAAGGAATAGAAGAGCAGAAGGGATTGTTTCTAACTGCAGGACCAGCAAAAGAAATTGGTTCCATGAGAGAAACTGTGGTTTAGAGGAGAAAGCATATGCAGGAGTAGGGGACCCTGGACACAAAGAATGCTTAAGAGTAGGAAGGAAGCAGATAGGGAAATGCATTAAGGCATTTGTTGTATTTACTTGAATACAAGACGAGGTTCCCCCCCCTCCCCCAAATCAGCACGGGAAAACAGCTCCTCGTATTACATTTGCATACAAAGAACCCTCATTAAATACACTATCATTAAATGCTGTAATTTAAAGAATAAAGAACTCATCGGTGCATACACCATGCTCTATAAAGAATGACAGTGCCAACTGAAATGCTGTCAAAAGCAGCACGTGCTCAGGAATGGAAACTAACAATGACACTGATTAAATGCAGCCAATACTGAGTGCAACTATAAAACACATGTCCTATATTGAGCAAACATATTGAAGGGAGCCTACTTTTAAAAAAAATAAAATTTAGTTTCCAGGGCCAAATCAATTCTAAACTTTGACTGAGCAGAGCTCAGTCTTTCAGGTCTAAGCAGCACTACTGCCGGCAAGTATCCTACCTCCCAGACTCAGTCTGGGTCTTTAGATACTCTCAAATCCATGCCAGGCATCCTACATGGAAGCCCCAAACCCAGAGGCCTTGGAGTTCAGGCACCCTTTTGTCTTACTTGCCCCTAGCCAAAAGGTCAAAGGAACAAACTCGGGGGAAAGCCCCTCCCCCCCCAAATCCCCCCCATTGCCATAAATAATGTAGCCAAGATCCCCACATTTGGATGCATTTGTACACTCTTGCAGTGGTCAGCCTGCCCTCAGTGCAAGGGACAGGCCTTTACCCTCTAACTGCACTTGAGTCCATTCATGGCCAAGAAGATAGTATCCCCCTTGCTGAGTAATCTGTTAGTGAGGTCCATCTAAATAAGATGTATGGTAGTGACCACTTCACTCAGTCCCCATTTGTACCAACTCTTTTTCAAGACATGGTGAGCCACTACATGGAATACATTTTAATTTTCTCTTCACTTCCATAGCTGAGCTGTGCCTTTCTTCCCCATTTCCAGTGATTCCTGTTTTTTCAGCAGCCTTAAATGTCTGGGAAACATCACCAAAGAGGGCACCAAACAGTTAACCTAAAATATCTGTCACCCCCTCTCTCAGCCTGTCTCATATGATTAGTGCTGCCCCATCCACAAAGGGGTGGAGAAGGATCAGGATGCCCCGAGTCTCATCTGCATATACATTTTTGGAGGGTCCCAGGAAACATGACAAGAACACCCCAAGTTTCAGTCAGGAGTGGGGGACTAATTACCACATGGATCCTTTGTGGGGAGGTATGTGGACTAATATAGTGCCGTAAATAAGTAGGTACAAAAATGCTGCTTAAAAATGCATTAATGGAGTAGCTGTGCTAAAGCTTGCCACAATTTAAAAAAGGACAACATTCAGAATTGATGCATAAACTAAGTCTATGGGTACCCATAATCACTTGCTTATATACAAATTACTACAAGCATGTTTATGTCAAAGTCAGTTTTCAAATTTGCCCTTCACTTTCATGCATTCAGGGAGCACAGGGTCTGATGGTATGAAGGGGGGGAAGAGACTGCCGGGTAAAAAAGATAGGGGGGTGGGATAGAATGCGACCTGACCCTCCCCTCAATTTATTTTCCCTGTTAATTAGATTCTATACCTGGAAAGTCATAACAAATGTATACATTTTCCATAGATAGAATCTAATTATTGAGGGGGTCCTCTTATATTTGAATAAATATAGTATTATTTTGTTTAGATACATATATTGTATAGATACACATATTTCTCATGCTCTCAGAAGCAAAGAATGGCTGCTATTGCAAAGTATGTTATTGCAAACTTTGCAAAGTATGCTCTCTTGTTTCTTTCAAACATCATATAACCTTTAAGAAGTGAATTATAAGCCACAATGTGTTTAAGCTACTGACATATACTGGAGTTCAGTGCTGGTCCTGGGACCTAGGATAGCAAAGCTGTGGGTCCCACTTCAAACAAACTTAGTCACACAAGGTTTCAGCCATTCCATTGCTACAGACAAAGTATATACACTAAGGAAGAGTACCAGAAAAGCTGGAAGCTACTAAGAATGGCTGCTTGCAGACGTTAAAAAAAAAAAGGGGGGGGGGGGCACTTTAAACTCGGTGTGCTCCTGCACTGAGCCCAGCACATGTCCAGAAAATGCAAGACAAAACCTGTATAAATTGGGCACTTTAGTGGAGCTTTTTTGGTGCTTTTATCTAATAGCTGATTGAATCAGATAAAAGTGCCAAAAAGCCCTGCTGAAGCGCCCAATCTATACAGATGCTGTGGAGCCAGGTCAAAGTAATGCCATGCTTCTTTGTATAAAGTGTTTTTTGTTTGTTTGTTTTTAAATGTCTGCAAGCAACCAGTAAGTCTAGACCATAGCAGTAGCATGTCTCCACCCTGAATATGCACTGCCCATTCACACCAAACAAGGAAATGCATCACAGAACCTCTGCTAATGTATCTTGCTGTGACACTCTTCAAACCTGAGCCTCTGCTGGGCTTGAGATCATTCACTGGGGATGATCCCAGAATGTCTTCAATGGCCTGTTTCAGGGTTTGGAATATGTATGCAGGAGGGGTGAGCTAGGCCTGCTCAGGGCTGTCCCAGTACAGTATGCTGCTGCTGTGGTGTACACATCACATGCTCTAATGCAGTTGCCTAATGAGAGCCCAGCTATGGGCTTTACAATGGGCCATATGCTAAAAACACGCACATACAGTGAGAGAGAAAATAAGGTTAAACTAGAGAATTATCTGGTCATTCGCTATGTGTACCTAAGCTTCTTCATAAAGGAAAGAAAAAAGTAAGGAGAAAGGCAATGGTATAACACTAGAGTGCACGGACTGGAAATGACAGATGAGCTGTGCATGCAACATTTCATTCTGGATAAAAAGAACTGTTTGAGACCTCTAATCTCTCTGGGCAGTTGGAACAGGTTAGGGAAAAGTCATTTCTTTTTGGAGTGTAGGAAGTACTCAGTGCTGTTGGGGGGGGGGGGGGGGGCTTTTGGGGGGTGGTAGAGGGGGTTGGGGGGGGGGGGGGGGGGGGGGGTTTGTAGGAGAGGGGTTGTTGTGGGTTTTCTTAAATAGGAATAGGTAGCCAAAAAAACAACAACAACAACAAAAAACCCACAAAAAAACAAAAAATACATGCATGACAATTTGGGTGCCTTATGCAAGATACCCTTCTTTGTTATTCATGTATTTTATCTTTCTAGAAATGGAAAGCTTTAATATTATGGTCAGGCTTTTCACGAGGTTCTGACTATAAGAAATAGCACTAATATTTCCTTTGCTATCCTGAGACTATGTTGTACATAGAGACAAAACAGAAGAAAAGAGAAACCCCCCAGATTTCTGTAATATACATATGTTGGTATATTCCAATGCAAGAAATGAACATGGTCCAGAGCCTGCTAGACACAAATTATGGATTTCTGGGTCTTTGATTTCTTCCAGACATATGAAATAGAATACAATTAGAAATAAAATGCTAATGGATAGTATTCAAGTGATTTTTTTTGTCGTTTTATTTTTCTTACATAAGGAATACTGAAAAAGGTTAGGTGCATCTTACATATAACAGAGTAGAAAGTAACTGATTTTTTGAATTAGTGTCCATAAAGGGTAACACACAAAACGCACACTATGTTTGATAAATGTACTGTACTTTAATTATTCATCAAAGTATTTATGGCTTACTGGGAAATATACTGTAGTATATTAATATGATAACTTTTGTTAATACAAGACCCCAGTAAAGCATTCTGCTCTTTAGTCTTTTCATGAGAAGAGGTAAGAGCCAACCCTGCTGTCTGTATGAAGCAAAGGGCATACATTGCGGTATGTAAAGTGAAAATCAATTCTGAGCTGATGTGGTAATTGACAAGGTGAAAACTAATTTTAAATGACACTGTTGATATTAAGGGACCTGTAATTACAAGCAAGTCAGGAATTTGTTCAGTAGCTTATTGAAACAAAACAGATGAAGATTCCCTTTCTTAGCTAACTTTGTATAACTTGTATGGAAGTTACCATGGCAATCAACCCTCTAGATTTTATAAAACAAAGCTGAACATGCAACTGAGAGGATAGTTTTCCAATTTGGGGACAATAAGACAGGGTTTCATCATAATTTTTTGATCATCCTTAACACTGGAGTTCATCCATATTTCTACTACAGCAGCCAAATGAGTAATTTGCAGACAGGAGCTTGCTCTCTCACAGATACACACATAAAATCTTGGCAGCATTTCTCTTCAGAGCTCTATGTCCATGCACATTATGGAAATTGGCACAAGTCTATACCAGCAGTTGTTTCTTTTGACAGAATGTTTGTTTTGCTCCTCATGGGCACAGAAGTACCCATCTTTGTCCACGGAGTTTTGTTAGGCTGGCAGGCATGAAAAGCAGAAGCCATAAAAGGTCCAACAATTCCCACATAAGCACAGTAGTGAAAGAAATTAGATCCACAGCACAGCAGCCAGAATGTGGGAAGGGGACTCTGAGTTCTTGTTTACTGGAGAACGTCCAGACAGGATTCCATTTTCCCTTTTCATTGGGTTCACAATTATAGACAAAGAACTGCTACTTTAAACTGCAAAAATGCAAAAGGGATGGAACAACTGAAATCACAGTGAAACATCCATTTCTAACCTTCTTCCCCATTCATGGACATCCCCCTTTAGAGATGAGAAGGTAGGACCACTGGGTACTGAATGCTGTATTTTAACAGAACATACCAAGTGCTAAGGATTTCTTTGCTCTGAGGATGCTGGTCTGAACCCAGTTTGTGGAGAGGAAGGAACTCACACATTCTCATGGTGTTCATCCAGTGTGACTTTTTCTATGATGGAGAGAAGCACTGTCAGAAGTCACTAGCTATTTCTGATATTCAGAGCAAATGGCAGCATTAAGGAGACAATTGCTGAGCAAGTATATGAAGGCTCAAACTTGCAGAGGGGCAAAACAGAACTCTACTGCCAGGAGTCCAAGTGGGAGAATGGAGGGAAGCGGGTAGGGTGACACAAGGATGCTATCTTGGTGTTCTGCCTAGAAATTTGGGTTTGTGGCCTCATCAAGCAGAACTGCATAATACACTGAATATTTTTAAATGTTTATACTCTTATATCTGATTGTTTTCTTTTGTCTTTGGTATAATTTTTTCACGTTTTGCCACACAAAAAAATTAGCAGTTCTAGTGAAAATTTTCCAGATAACTCCTAAAGAATGTTTCTGCCTTACGAAATTCGACAGGGGAAGTACATTTTGGATCCAAAATAAAATCAAAAGATCATGCTTTATGCCTGCAAGTTCACAAAGTATTCATACTTTACGCTCAATTCTTTAGGTAAAGTTTTCAAAAGGGAGCAGAGATCCAGATTTGAGTTGACATACATTAAAGGGACCTAATTCTTAGAAGGAAAAGGAACAGACTTCCTAAAGCTCAGGCCCATTTTAGTTGTCTCAAGCTAGAACCCAAAACTGCTTCTTGCTTTTGAAACTCTTGGTCCTAAGATTACAAATGTTGCAAGATCGTCAATGCAGGTATCATTCATCAATACACTTCCAGTTTTAGATAAATTATTCTAATTCAAGATGACTATCAGTATCTACATCAACTGAAACTTGTATTTCCTTTGTGCTGTTATTAAAGATTTTTCATGCCTGACTGAAGTTTTAAATGCCCTAACTGGCTTTATAAAAGATTAATAAAATCCATACAGTGCTAATTACCATTTTATTTTCATGAAATTAAAGTGAAATGAACCTAATAATGTGTAAACAAATGTATTACGACCCAACTGCTTGTCAATGTTTAACAAAGCAGGAGCAACTGAGACTCTTTTCTATAAAAGCTCCCTTTTTTATTCAAATTAAAAATCTTCAGTTTGATTTTAGACTATGA
The DNA here is from genome assembly GCF_000455745.1 of Alligator sinensis. NCBI lineage: Eukaryota > Metazoa > Chordata > Crocodylia > Alligatoridae > Alligator > Alligator sinensis. The sequence goes on from NW_005843075.1 coordinate 50,583, forward strand.
AATAAAAAAACAAGCAGCTTAGTTGCAAATTAATGTCTGTTAAAGCTTTAAAGTATGATTATATTGAAAATCATCTCTTTCTTCTGTTTCATTTTTCAAAGCAGGTAACCCTCCAATAGACTCCACTGCTTGCGCTGGCTTCGCAAAGTAAATTCTGAGCAGGTTAAAGTAGCACGTTCTAGTGTAGGATTGTCCAACTGGCAGCTCATGAGTTGCAGTTCCTGGGCTTCCACAACAGCAGCTGGAGTCTCTGCTGCCATTTTCTGCCTTTGCCACTAGGGCAGGGCAGACAATGAGTGGCATGGGGAGCTGATAAGTCTAGGGCCATACCAGGGGAGGAGGGGGTAGGGGAGCAGGTGGGAGGAGATCGATGGATGGACAGCAGAAGGGGGAAGCCTGGAGACTGTAGCTGCTATTGCAGCCAAAGCACTGAGGGGAGCAGTGTCTGGGTGGAAATGCAGGGGCCGCACATATCCCCCATTACTCCTCCACCCCAGCTGTGTGCACAGCCCCAGACTCACCCACATGCAGCCCTCAAGCTGCCAGCTGGACAGTCCTGATCAAACCAGTTGAAACATCACTTTCACACATAATAAAACACAATCTTTAGTATTCCTTTATTACATCAGATGAGGACAAGTCAAATATTATCCATAATCTAAGTCCCAAATTAACTAAGAGTGCTTAATTTACAGATCATTAGTAGCTATATTGAAGATAGGTACTTTCAATGATTGAATCAAAGCCCTAACAACAAATGTTTCTAGGGATACACCAACGAAGATTTTTTTGACCAAGACCGATGGCCGATTAACCAGCCATATCAGCCGATACCGATCCGATAGCCGATATGCAGCCCAGCAGTGTGGAGAGCAGCACCTGGATGGTAAGTGGGGGGACAAGGATTGTGGGAGGGCATACTGAGGCCTCCATGGTGAGGGAGAGAGTGGGGCTGGGGCAGGGCATGGGATGGAGCTGCGCGTGGCTCGTCTGAGGAGTGTGGAGAGGCAGGGAGCTCCCGCCACTGCACACCCCCAGGGGAGGCATGGGGGCATGTGCCCCCCGTATTAGTGCGTGGGGTGAGGACGGGCTGCCCACTGCAGGCTCAGGGCTAGGAGCTGCACTGGCCTCTTCCCGGCAAGGGGCTTGCACTCAGGGTGGGAGGCAGTGGCGCTAGGAGGTGGGGTACAGGGTGGACTACAGCCACCCCAAAATTTGGTGTAGCTTCCCCCCTGCCCCCGGTCATTCCCCCTGCCAGCGCTGCCACTATCCACACCAAGCGCAGCCCCAGCCCAGCCTCCCCACTGGGAAGAGGCTGGCATAGGCCCTGGCCCCGAGCCCACAGAAGACAGCTTGCCCAAGCCCCACACACAAATTGGTGATATTATTGGCTACATCGGTCAAAAAAAGCCGATTGCAAATAAAGTTAATTTTCCTTTTATTCGTACCAATCCGACATGGACCAATATATCGGTGCACCTCTAAATGTTTCATCTATGATGAATAAAAATAGAATCCTTCAAAATGAAATTTCCTTTCTTCTTCCATGTTTGGCTTGGCCAGTGTTCTTCCCTATCTTCTTTCTACAACCAGGAGGTTTTCTGTTGGCGATATTTTATTGGACCAACTATATTATTGGGAAAAGTGTTAGATAAGCTTTTGGGTACAGAATCTGGGAAAGGATAAAAAGACATATATTAGGATGAATACGAGAAAAGCAACGATTTCTGTTTAACTCCATTCTGTAAATGGAAATAGTCACTTGAAGTAGACAAGGGCTGCAAAATCATGGAAAAATATCATGGAGTTGTCTAACAGCTCTCTAAATATATAGTTGGTCCAATAAAAATTATCCAAAAGCTTCTTGCTTCTTTCATAGTCCCTGGACTATCATGGCTACAACATTCCAACCCTTTTTCTGTAATACATATAGACTAAATAAAAGAGGAATAATCAAATTACTTTGGGGACTGGTTGGGGAGAAGAGGGGTAGGAGGCTGGTTTGCTGGGGTCTCTCAGCTTTTGGTTTATAAATCCATTCCAAGTTATTCTTCATATAAAAGTATACAAAAAAAAATCATAAAAATTCAAGGTGTCTTTTGCAGGCATTCTTGTAAAAACTTGACTAGGATATTTTAAAAGTTAATTTAAGTATTTTTGTTTAAGACTATATGATTATAGCTTGAATAGCTGAATACACTATGCATTTTTTTTAAAGGAGATAAGCTGAGTTTGTTTCTGGCTGCCTTCCAGGTTCTCTTTCTCTCTTGCTGTTTTTGCCAAGTGGGCATAAAAAGGATCTGTTTAAATTTGTTGAGATGGGATGGTTAACAACTATCCATGTCTGACCTTACTATAAGTGCGGTTTCCTACCAGTATCACACCTACAAGTTGCTACCAGCGGGCCACTTCATATATCTTCAAGCTACTTATGTGGTATTATAAAAAAGCACAATTATGTTATAAATTTTAATTGTCCATTTAAGCAATTCATCCTCTACTCTCTATCAGATGGAACAGGCAATCTACAAAAATAGCTCTTTCCCCTTTTTCATCATTTTTGTTATAAACATTTTTTGTTTTGTTTATGATCAACACGTCTGTGTATTTTATTCCATGTATGACTGATTCTAATCTAAAAACTGGGTTATTTCAATACCAGGAGGAATTAAATTTTAAAACAGAATTTCTCTTTTCATTTCTTTGTGCTTTTGGATATTTAAACTAACAGTAGTCTAACACACCAAGTTTAACATGACTCTTACTTTAGACCTGGAAGCTCTTTGGGAGGGCTGTTGCTTTATTTTTACTACTAATAAAAGAAACCCAGTATTGAACTCAAAATTAGATAGTTTATTTTCTTTTGATGGAATTTATACACAGTATTTATTGTACCTGAATTGCTCTCATGGAGCAAACTTTAGAAATCAAAGAGGTTTCTACTGGTTACCACATTACCATGGTTTAAAAATAGGAGATCATGTTAGAAATCAAGTTTTAAAGACTTAAGGAAATTTTGCAGGAAATGTAATGATACACAGGACATGAACAAAATAGATGGGCAGATTAACCAGTTATACCCACTTAGAAGGTATGGGACTTAGTTTCAAGCTGCTCAACTGTAACTGTTCTTCAAATTAATTCTATCTAGCACAGCGTTGTCCAACTTTTTCTGTCCCACGGCACATTTACCCAGCTTTTTCTGTCCCACAGCACACCAACCAAAAGTGGAGCGATGGGGGGTCGTGGCAAGCAGCCAAATGTGAAGTGGGGGGCGGGGGAGTAATCGGCGCAGGCCTGGCCGGGATGCAGTGGCAGTAGCCAGGCCCCACGCAAGATTCTGCAGCACACCTGGACGTGTCTGACAGCACACCAGTGTGCCATGGCACACCAGTTGGGAAACGCTGATCTAGCAGTTCGTGAAAATTAAACATGGTTAACTTAGCACATGTTTCTTTCTAAGGTGATTTTCAGTTCAGCTTCTACCTACTGCAGGACAGGAGCACACACTCCTCAACTGCAACAAATCAGTGGTTGCACTCATGGGCTGCATCCAGACAAGCACAGCTACGCGGTACATGGAGCCACAGACATGTCTGTGGCGCCACATACCACACATTCAGCTGTGGTATGTGGATATCCAGGGGTCAAAAAGAACCCATGCAAAACAAAAAACAAATAAAAAGCAGAGCGGCGCACATGGGGGCAGTGTGCGCTGCTCAAAACCTGACCAGCTGGAGCTGTGCTATGGCTGCTGGCCAGGCTCTGAGTGGCAGGATCGTTGCTACTATACCCCAGGAGGCTCTCAGGACCTGACGTAGCGCTGCTGGGGCTACTTGCCTCCAGTTGACAGCTATCTATTTAGATAATTGAAACATTCTTCAGCACTGACAGCTTTAAGAAATCTAAATTCAGATTATAAAATGTTTGATGCTAACAAGTCTTTCTATGCTTATTTCAGAATGTACACTCCTTTCTGAGTCCAGAGTTTGTTTTCTATGGGGTCTTTAGGCTTCATATTGAAATATAGATGAAAATCTTGCACCTATTTACAGAACTAATACAGCAGACCCCCAATTTACGCGATTCCGACTTACGCGCGTCTCATGTTTACACGATTTTTTATTAGGGTCCAGACTGGAAAATGCCCCTCGAGATGCGCATCATTCATGTATATACATGAACGCTCACAAGATTTGCATATATACGTGAATGCCTCACAAGATCTGCATGTGGAATCAAGCGGAGCTGTGCTGCCATTGTGGTAGCAGCATCTCAAGATACATAGGTGAGACACTAGACACGCCTCCTAAAGGCAATTCCACTGAGAAAAGGGGGGAAAAAATCTACGACTAAGGTATGTCTGGAGTACACAACCCCTCACTATTCTATTATTTCCTATGGGGAAAGTCATCCCAACTTACGCGAATTCGACTTACACGAAATTCTCCCGGAATGCAATACTCGCGTAAATTGGGAGTACTGTACTGGAAGTTAATTAAAACTTTGAAGACCATCTAATTCAAATGATTCACCTTTGGACAAAGAGAAGATTACCAACCAATGCATTTAAAGTTTTTTTCCAAGGGTAAATGTTGCTAAGCAATTAATCATTCAGTGAAAGATTATGATCATCTTACAAGGCTGATTTGGAGATATCCAAACAAAAGGGAACTGTTATAAGAGAAAACATCTCTCAGAAGCATTTTTAGAAAGCAAACAAGCAATGACTGCAGGGTCAGCAAGAGACGGACTCCATGATTTGGAGCAGCAGGAGAAGACCATAGGGGACTCTGAACTCAGCCCAAAGAACACTCAAGAATGGTGAGGAAACTGAGCAGGGAAAAGCATACAATTTCATTGTTTTGTTTAGATTTATCTAGTTCTTGTGCTATCTACAGTAAGAAGTGTGTTTTATAGAATCTCTGCAAAGTCTTGTGTTATATGCTTCTATTGTCAGGCATTAGTTCTAGGGAAGACTATGCTAAAGTAATCATCACTGATCCTGATTCATGCTGTTTAAAAATCTGAAATTCTCTGATTTAAAAAAAAAAAAAATCCTGCATTTGCTGATTTAAAAAAAAACCCTAAATACACATTTTTCCATGATTAAAATGAAATGCCACTATGTATATAGGTATCCGTTGAACACAGTGTTTTATTGATATATTTACAATTTTAAAGCAACCACTCCCTCAATCATTATAATAAAACTAATTCTAAATACCAATATATTTTGGTGTTGAATTTTTTTTTTTATTGTGGAAAAATCAGAGCACTCCATGTCCCCTTCACTCATCAGGATGTAGGTCCAGCTGTGGCTGCCCTGCCCCCTCCCCCACTGCATTGTTGTGCTGAGCAGCCCTGACATGCTGATGTCCTGCCCCTGCCCATACCATTGCTCCTCACTCCCAAGCCACAGGTCCACCAGTCCTACAAGGACCTTGACTCCCATCTCACAGCCCTCTGGCCCTGCCAGGGTCCCTCACTCCCAACTTGCTGCCTCCCATCCCCAGCCCCAAGTGTGAGGAAGCGGGTGAGTGTATGGGAAATGGGGTGGGTGTGAAGGTAAGGGGGAGTGTGGGCATAGGTAATGCACTGGGGAAGCAGGGGCTTGGTGCTGGGGTGCATCTTGGCCTGAGCTGCCTATGCAGCCCAGCAGGTGGGACCCAGCATGGAAGGGAGTGCCAGGCCACCATGGCCAAGATGAGGCATGGCAGCAGCAGCGAAGAGTTGTGCCCCCCCACACTGCTGCTGGGCAGGCAGAGAGTGACTCATCTTGGTGGGCATGGTGGCGCAGAGCTGCCTCCTGTGCCGAGTCCCACCCACTGGGCAGCAGAAGCAACTCCTGCCCAGAGCTGGTTCAGCCTGACTGTAGCCCTGAGCCCCACTCAGTTTATAGAAATCTTCGGGGGGGGGCACGTGTCCCCTGTCCCCATCCACTGTGTCGCCTGTGCTCCCCATTCCCCCAACCTTGTCACCTAAGCCCCCCTGCCCTGCTGCCTGTGCCCCCCTTCTCACAGACTTACCTAGAGGAAGCTGCGGGAGCTACTCTCCACCACAATGCCTGGCTGCCATGTGCATGTGTGCATGCGCACGTACATATGGCGCCCCCTGCATTTTGTTCCCTCCAACCCCAAGCAGCCCCTTGCAGGCTGGAACTCAGCCAACCTGCATGTGGAAACCCATGGTTTCCTGCTTTTTTCTCCTTTAAAGGAGAAAATCCATATTTTTCCACAGAAAACAGAAAACCCGGTTCCCTGATAATCACAGTACTTGAGGAGCCCAGAACCACCCCTGGCAGCCTGTGGCAGGTGAACCAGGAGGTCCTTCTTAACATGCTACTGAAATAAAAGGCGGGAGCAACTAGTCTATCTATATCAGAGACATCTCCAGGTATCTGGGTCTGCGCTATAATACTGGTAGGCATTTGTTATAGTAGGCAGCTTGACTACACGAAAACCATATTTCTGACTCTCTACAATGTGGTATTCCACTGCAGTACAGTGCTCAGTAGCCAAATGAACCCTCCGTGGTTATTACTTTATGCTGTAAAAATGTTACTATGACATTTCATCTGGTCAACCATCTTAAAGGTTAATTCTGTTTCCTGTTTCAGATTTTCCTCTAGGTGAACCCATTCTGTGCACTTTCTATTTACTGATTCCAAACAACCTGCAAACTGTTTCATTGCTCACTCTCACTGTTAAAAAACATATTGACTGGCTGCCTGCTCTGCTGTTTAATTCATTTATGCTGAGAGTCAGGCATGAAGACAGAATTTTAAATGTGACATTTGCAGGCTGTTGGGTCATTTGAAGCTCTGACAACACCAGGGACTTCCTGACATACAAACTGGTCCTGATTTCCAATCTTCCATGTTCTGAACACATCAGATATTCTTCCCAGAGGTGCAGATTTAAGCCAAAAGTTTTAAAAATCCCTTGTGTTTACATGTTGCAGAAAAGGCCTGTACACTTGAAAGTTTTAAAATAAAGCTCATGTTTCCTTTAAGCTAAAGCTGGCATTGCCTGCAGCAAGCAATTCAACTGCATAAAAATCCTTTGCTTGACAAAGATATTTGGAAAAATCTACAATAATAATTAATACTCATGAGATTTTCCAATCAACTTTGACACTTGGTGAACTCCCATTTCCTCTTGTTAATCTATCACAGTTCAAAGTCAGTGGTATCTGAAGGCCACAGCTATAGATAATAGACCACTTAGGCAATATCAACATCTGGCCCAATGGCCCAGCAGTTAAAATACAGCCCAAATTAGAAAGAAATATTGAGCAAAAACTCCATCATTGATTTTTTGCTGTAATAATCAGCTGTGCTGAGAAAGAAAGTATGACTCTTTCTAACAATTGCTCTATGATAATGCTACTATAGTTTGGCTGTGTTTTCATGTGACAGAAAGAAAGCCAACATGCATGTTGGAAGAGGCCAAAGTTATATTTTGAAGGACAGGGGGTGGGGGAGGGAAATCACTGAAGATGTATGCATTTTAGCTACAACTAGTGCCATGGTGCAATGTGAGGTGCATCATTCGGTAAGCATGCTTTGAATAAGACTGCTACGATTTAACAGTTGTCATCTAAAGAGGGATACATGGCTTTTGTGGGTTTCTAGTCTAAGCACAAGCACACTGAATCCATACAATCTAACAAAAAGCATTACACTGTAAAGATTAGAAATCCTGTTTTTTCTCAAAGAAAGTACTTGAAATGGAAAGACATACCTGGTGTATAATCTGAGCTACAGGAAGCTGCTCAGCATATTTCAGAGCTTCTGTTGTAATCTCATCCTTTGGAGTCCTGAGAAAGTAAAATGTAACGACATTAATACAATTATTACAAAATCAACCTATTGATACTTAACAGTCTGTGATACCACCATTAATTTAGTTTCTGCTTCTAATGAAAAAACACAGTAAATCTCAACCTTTAATAAACGGGCAACTGCCGCTTAGTGCTCTTAATTGGTTCCTGAAAAACCAAGCGTTAAGTGAAACAAGCATTAAGTGAAACTGAAAGTATTTGACAACCCAAGATGGCGACCGCAAGTCTTTTTAATGACCCAAGATGGCGACTGCGAGCTTTATAGCGAAACTTGCTGAGCACTAAGTGAAATCAGGTATCAATTTATAGCGAAATAGCGCTAAGCAAAACAGTGTTAAAAGGGGGTTGCCTGTAAAGTTTTATAAAAAGTTAAAAAATACGGAAATGTATTTTAAACAGGTACTTATGTACCAATCAGCTGTTCATCAAAATAATTCAAACAGCTAGAAATAAACCTTGAAATATGTAAAATACAGTAGGCAGAAACCTAAGAAAACCTTTTAATTTAATGTTTAAATTAATGTAGTGCTAGACAAAGATGTAAGATTGACCCCCCTAAAGAATGAAGTCTTACAGTTATAGAACATTCCATTGGCAATGGCAGCGCGAGTTTCCCTGCTGAATCCACCAACATAAATCTATCTCAAAAAGCAAGGGAATTACTTGCCCCGTTTCCCTTTTCTGCCAAGAGTGTCAGTAAGTACCGGCTGGGGTGGCAAGTTGAGTAGCAAGAATATTTATCCACTTGGAGCTAGAGTAAGATCTCCACCTGCTTTTAAGCAGGCCAAAGAGCTAACCTACAACAACAAAAAATCTCAAACCAGCTGTAATTATACCTATGAGGCTTAGGATGCTTATTTTATAAGAAGAAATATTTATGGGAGTGTACATTAATATGAAAACTGCTTTAAAAAAAACAACAACACTCCTAGCATTCCAATTTTCTCCCTGAAAATATTCAGTGTGTATTTTATATCATCTTTCAGGATTTTAGTCATACAACAGCTGCTGACCCCCACCCTCCTGCTGAGCTAGAACTTTAAAAAAGTTAGGAGAAAAGGCAGAAATACAAAGAGCATGAGAAAGGGATAGAAAGTATTCTTGCCAAAGTACAAGGCACCACGGCTGTGGAGAATTACCTCCACACCCAGCCAGCACCGTGTGGGCCGTGACACACTTTCCCAATACATAAGGAAAGCAGTTCTGGCAATAAGCTGCCTATGTGGTCACCCCTGGGCATTGTAAACACAATTTGGGATTCTGGACTAGAGGATATAATTTTGCAATCATTTGTAAACAAAGTCCTACCTATCCGTTTGCTCATTTGATAGATGCAAGACAGATTTGGATGGGGTTCCATAATAGCTATGTATCAAAAAATTGTTAAGCTTTTCAACTGTTTTACAGAGAAAATGCACTCTTCTACAGATTTCATAGATATTATTGGGTCTATGGGGATTATTTCATATGAATGATTGTAAAAAGGCAAAGATAGTGCCCGTCTTTTACAAAAGGGAAGAAGGAGTATCTGGGTCAATTAGATCAGTCAGCCTAACCTCAGTACAGTACCTAGAAAGCTTTTAACACTTTCTCCCATACATTGTTTTGTAACAAGCTATGGAAATATAGACTAGATGAAAGTACGTAACTGGCTGGTGCTCAACACATAGTCATCAATTGCTCAATGTCTTCTTGGAAGGAGGTATCAAGTAGGGCTCCCCAGGGGTCTGTCCTGGGCCCAGTATTGTTTAATATCTTCATTAATGGACAATATGATTTAAATCATGTTAGCAAATTTGCAGATAACACCAAGTGGGATACAGTTGCAGATGCTATGGAGGGTAGGGCTAGGATCCAAAATAGATAGACTGGAGAAATAGTACACAATTAACTAGATAAGATTAAGCAAGGAGCAGTGCAAAGTCCTGCACTGGGACAGAATAACTGCTTGTACAAATACAGACTGGGGAATGACTGGCTAGGATGCAGTACTAAAGAAAAAAATCCAGGAGTTAAAGTGGACCATAAGGTGAATGAGAGCCAACTGCATGGTCTTGTTGGGAAAAAAAAGAGAGAGAGCAACAGTAATATTGGGTTATATTAAGAGGCAAATCAAGGGAAAGTGATTCTTCCTTGCTATTTAGCACTGGCAAGGCCTCACCTGAAGTAATGTGGCCAGTTTGGGGCCACACAAGAAGAAGATAAACAGACTGGAAAGAATCCAGGACACAGCAAGAAAAATGATTAACAACCTGGGAAGCAAGACTTATGGTTGTTTAGTCTGGAGAAGAAAACACTGAAGGGGGGATTTTATAATGGGTTTCATATACCCGAAGAACAATTATAGATAGGAAGGAAATGTGCTTTTCTCTGTGGCAACAGGGAACAAGACTAGGAGCAATGGACTCAAGCTGCAAAAGGTGAAATTTAGGTTGGAGATTAGAAGGAACTTGCTGAATAGGAGGGTGGTCAAGCATTGGAACAGGCTACCTTGAGAAGTTGCGGAACCTCCATCTCTGGAAATGTCCAAGACCAGATTGGAGACGCCCTTGACTGTGATGGTTAAGCAGGGAGTTGGACTAGATGACCTCTTAGCCCTACACTCCTATGATCCTACATACACGCTGCATGCAAGAGACTACCAAGCCATGGGTTCAAATCAAAGACTAAACTGCTGATTTATGGAAATTGTAGTATTATAGCCTGTTATGATCTATAGTGTAAATCATATGCGCTGAGAATGGTAAAAGCAAGAGCCTATCAGCAATAGATAGGTCACATTCTTCCTTACATTATTTTTGCACTGATGGGTGTTTGCTGTTGTTACATTTGCAGGCATTTAATGCTACACCTATCACCATGGTAATTGGGATGACCTACAAGATGACACACTGAAGGTCTCATTAAGGGAGGCTAAACACCTTGGTCCTCTGCAGTTAACAGCTTTACCAGTCAGCTAGGAAACTGGGATTCATCAGTTCTCATAAAAGTATTCATTTTAATCACTTTTCCACAGGTAGCAAATTCAAGGGGCACTGACTCTTGACAAAAAAAGCTCTTTTGAGTTTGATATCTGAATGGTCTTTTATTTTATAAGCAATACTACATAAGCAATACTTATTTCATAAGCAATACTACACACAACAAACTTTAGGGATACAGTTTAATATTTATAATAATAATATTATTTACAAAAGTCAGGAAATGTCATTTATAGAGCTTGAGAGAGAACTTATACAAATACTGAATGAACAGCAAGTAAGAAATGTAAAAGTTTAACTTGCTGTACCAAAATAGAAATCAGAGCAGAATGAGGGAAACCCTGATAGTAGTGTAAAGTCATGTGTCACACACAATCCATTTAAAATTGTTTGGTCTGCCTCAGAAGGGTTAGGGGAACAAAGTCACACATTCTTCATGATGTACTGGAAATTGCTTGATTTCTTTAAGAGACCAGACAATTGTAATCATCACATATTACATTAACTGCATTAATGCTTGCAATGTGCTAATTGCTTCTCAAGCAGTTGCTTGGAGAAGCATGGTTTCTTCTCCAAGAAAATTACAGTTAAAGAAACATTATAATTTCATTATAATAACTTCCTGAAAGAGAAATTATTGGAAACCTTAATTTTATTTATTTTTTAATCTTTTAAACATCTTGAATAATTTGTGAAAGACTACAATCTAAAAGAACCACTTGGTTCTCTAGCCCCATCCCTTCCCAGTGGGATGCCTATGAAATCCTAGTGTCGTTTGTGTGTTTTATTAAAACAATTCATCTCATTTTGATATAGGACAGTGTCACAAACACTGAACTCTCCTAAAAGTAGAAAGCATTTAAAAATAGTGATATTGCTGAAACTTATGGAAACATTTACTTTAGGACATATTCTTTTTTGTACAACTGTTAAGAAAATAGTGTTAGGCCAAATCCAGCAGCAAGTAACACCCTGAAGTTCTTTGGACACCAGCTAGGTTCCAGACCTGGTCACGGCATGAAAACAACACTTGTCCCAATAGCTGACACTCTCTGGGCACATCTACATGAGATGCTTTACTGCGCAGCAGACTAATTTACTGCACAGCCGGATAGTTCTGTCAGATGCAAGCGGTATCTGCAGCACAGTACATTACTGTGTTTAAACACATATGTAGACTGTGATGTTGGAATTAGATTACTCCAGCTCAAACTGAGCCAGTTGCATTAATAAAAATATCCTTGATCCTCTAAGATATTTCAACAAATTTCTCTAGCATTTATTCTGAGGTACTTTGACTTGATAAAACCAGGCACTGAAGAAAGACATTCTATTCATTCCTAGCAAAGAAGTCTCGAGGGAAATGCTGGGTGACTGCTCTCCCTGAGGTACACCTCATAGGACTCTGTATGTCACCTTTCTTGTTCAGTGCTTACTTGAAGATACTACAAGAGATCATGAGCTTATAGGCTATATTGTCAAAAATGCTGGTGACATTCTATGCCAGGGTAGCCAATCTGTAGCATGCATACCAGAAGTGGCACAGGCTGCCCCTGTGCGTGGCACATGGCAGAATAGAGAAGGAGCATAAAGCAGAGCAACCGATACAGCAGGAAGCACAAGGCAGGGAGCAGAAAGCACAGCAGCAGATTGTGCAGAGGAAGAGAATCCAAGTGGCATGCCAGAAAGGCACAGGCTTATCTGTGCTATGTGTGCCAAGATGGTTGGCCCCTTCCACGCTGTTTCTTTTGCAAATCCAGAAACAGTGATTTCCTTTTGTCCCCTAGTGAAATGCAGAGATATAGTTCTGGATACAGTTAGCGTAAGATCGATTTTGGAAAAGATAAAAGCAAATGGAAAATGAGATAAAATGCAACATAGATTTACCAAAGCTACAACATGCCAGATTAACCTGATAGCTTTCCTAGATAGGATAATTGATTTTCTACACAAAGAAAATGCAGTTAATCTTATGTGTCTGAACTTCACTAAAGCATCTGATACGGCACCACAGGGTAAATGTGGTGAAGTTAGGCTACAAACAGATGTTGTCCTTGGAGAAGAATCAGCTGTGCCATGATGCCGCTTCATTGGACAACACAGGTGTCACCTGTTATTCTGAGTCAAGAGTAGAGCAACATGATATGTGTGCCAGCGTATCCCCTGTGAGGGGTTTCCCAGGGCATGCCTCTAAGTGGTAAAACCCAGACAGATAGTCCCAGGGCTTCAGGGGCCCAATCCTGCAGAAGAATTCCAAGGATGCAAAGGATCAAGCCCCCAGAGCCCTGGGAATACCTGCCCAGAACAGCTGGTGAGTGCGGGCAGCTCTGGGCTGCCGGTACTCACATCATAAAGCTACAAGGAAGTGTTGCAAATATTTACCACTTATTGTCACTGCCACAATTTGGGGCATTTGTGGAACAACAAGGGGTACAGACATCTGTTTGCTTGGTTTTAGGATGAAGATTAGAACAAGAAATGTAAGGGTTCATAAGAAAGTAGCTGAAGGAGAGACAAGTTGTGCTGAAAATGGAAATATCAAGCTGTGAAGAGTTTACTTGTAGAGTCCCTCAAGGACTGGCCTTGGGACCGTTCTTACTTAATATTTTCAGCAATGCTTTGAAACAAAGTAAAGAATGCACTAACAAAATTTGCAAATGACTAAAAATTGAAAGATAATACAGAAAAAGAATGGGCGAGTCCAAGGACTGCACGAATGAAAATGGGAAGGAATTCAAAATGATGTACTTGGAGTTAACTTCCAAAGACTTCCATCATAAACTGAGATCTCCTCAGCTGGAAACAAATGAGGCAAAGGACCTCCTACCTTCTCCCTATGGAACATGATAGGATTTTTTTTGTTTATGTGCTTGTCCAGTAACTTGTATTATAGTTGTGGTTTATGGTATGAGAGTAAGAAGCTGGTGTGGATGTTCTTGGGACACCTTTATTACAGCGATTGCAGGGGACTGGACTCAATGATCTAGATGTTCCCTTCCAGGTTTATGTTCTTAGCTAGACAAAAAATGAATATCCAGGAATGTTAGAACAAATCAGGAGGGTGCTACAGTCATGGTAGTGTTATCAGGATAAGGTGGTCAAAGTACTATCTGGTTTAGAAAAGAACCCTGGAAACTGAGAATCAATAGGGCAGCACATGATAAATTTTCCTTTTCATAAAAATCTAGTGGATAACACTACTAACTATCATGTCCCTTTAGTTAATTCCTTATCCACCTTGCAGTTCTTCTACTAAACCCCATCTTTTCCAGCTACACTAATAATTTCCCAAGTGGCATCAAATCAAATATTTCACTGAAGTCCAGACAGATTAGCTTTACCACATTTTCTTTGTCTAGAAAATCAGGTATCTTACCAAAGAAAGATAACAGTAGATGCACAATTAGCACAATCTCTGCTAAACCCACATTGCATTCACCTTCAGATGTTTATTCTCTCCTTTAAAATTTGTTCCAGTCTTGCATGCTATTGAGGTGAAACAAGCAGGCCTGTAATTGCCAAAAAAATCTCTCTGCTCTCTCCCCCACAACAATTTCCTTCTTAACTGTAAGTATAGCACTTCTAATCTCCAGTCATAATATAACATCCCGAGTTAAAAATCCTTTCTAATGGACCTGCAAATCCATTGCCTACTTTTTTGGAAAGCTAGGACAGAGATTATCTAGTCTCTCCCAATTTTGAGTGTACTGATCTCTAAATTTTGCTTCGGTTTTAGCTGTGGTAATATCCACATACCTTCATTTCTATTACCCCTATTGTGTTTGCACCCATATGCACCATCACTTTCATTGAAAGCTGAAGCTAATTATTAATTTTTGTTCGGACCACACCTAGATAATTTGAGATTCTGACACTATTCTGGGAACAAATTAATATAGAGGACAGGAAGAGACGGGGAAACAATTTTTTTCTTTTTTTGCATTTTCCTTCACCCATGTAACCACACTATTCTCGTCTACATTATTTTCCTTCCCTTCCTCTTAGGTATAATCATAGGTGGAGGGAGAAAAAAAATATTTGGAGGCGGGCACAGCACACGCGTACACTCTCCCACCTCCCCGTGCCCAGCAGGATAGTCTGTGAGGGAAGGGCTGGGAGGGGGAGGGGGAGGCGATCCAAGCCCCCTGCGTTGAGGGAGGGTGTGGGGCAGAGAAGGGGTAAATGGGGCTCTGGCCAGGCCGGGTGGTGGGACAGTGGGAGCCCAGGTGGCTCATCCAGGAGCGTAGGGGAGCTCCTGCTGCTGTGTGCACCCGGGGGGGGGGGGGGTCCCCCCCCCCCCCAATCTGTGCACAGGGCAGAGGTGGCTAATACTGCTTGTGCGCTGGGCTTTGCATGCTGCTGCTAGCCTCCTCTGGGGTGCGCACAGTGACGGCAGCCCCCCTGCACCTCTGGACAAGCCTCCCAGGCTCTGAGCGTCCCACCACCTGGCCCAGCCAGGGCCCCATTCACCCCTGCCCCACTCCCTCCCTCAATGTGGGGGCCTCGATCTGCCCCTCCCCCCCAAGCCCTTTCTCTTCACAGAATAGACAGACTGATACTTGCCTGCCGTGCTGGGCAGCCAGTGATCCACATACCAGGCTGCGATCCTGGCTGCATGCGCGCCACTCCCCACTCCTGCTGCAGCCACCTAGAGCCCATGGCCGGGCTGCCTTGCAGACCTACCCGCTGCCCCATGGTTGGGCGAGCTGAGTCCCATTAGCCCCGGCCTTCCACCTTCCAATACAATTTTGTAGTTTCCTGCTTCCATCGTAGGGAGAGGCTGAGAGAATGTCATTTGGGCTGTTGGCAAGCAACAAGTTCCAAGTCCAGAAGCCAAACAGAATAGAGAATTTACAGTAGTCAGAGTAATATGAATAATCATAGTGTGATTTCAGTTAATTTATTCATGATTATGCAAAACCCTGTACACTGACTGGCTAGCAGCTACTGTTAGCCTATTAGGGCACAGGGATTTGCACCCTATGTAGCTATTAAGAAAGAAGCATATGATGTTTATGCAAATCAGGTTATCATAACCAGAGAGTGCAGAGAATTCAAATGGAGATAAAAAGCTTTTAGTAATCTATCAGTAGCTGTACCATGTTCCTGCACTGAAACAGCAGAGAAGTTCTACATTAACTTTTTTAAATACTGGAGCTCCTGGCAGATGTTACACTTACAATGTGATTAACCAGTTAATCGTAACTTAATAACCTGGCCACATGTTAATAGAATTAATGGTGCAATAAAACAAGGAATAAACCACACAATTATTACACAAAAATAAATAAAAATGTGGCTGGTTCCCAGCATGCCTTAAATAGAATGTGTGGCTATTGTGCTCCAGTGGCTAGGAGCTCCCCCATGATGATCCCAGGCTCCCCCTGCACTTGCAGCAGGGAATGTTTGGTTTCTAATCCCTGATCCCAGAATCATGCCTCTTGCCATGTACCTGTGGCATGGCAGGAGGCGCAACTGTTGGGATCAGGGATCACATCCCATCATGCATTTAACTGAACACCTGTCAGTAGCCTGGGATGATTACCCTAGAGCCCTGTTACCATAACATCCGATAACCTTGTATTGTGACACGTACTTTACACCTGAACAGGTCATTTAAACACACACCAATTATGATTTTGATCTTGCAAGGTGTACAGCAGTAGGTCTAACACTGTTATGATGCAGAACAAGTGTCACTAGAACCTATGCATGGATGTACAGCCAAAGGTTCTTCATGCCCACTTCTACCAATATCTTCAATGGGAGAAAAATCTCAAACCAGTTTGAGCATCCGTCCCTCATTGTTTCAGGTGCACAGGCTGAGAGAGGCAGATTATGGATGTGAAATGGATGTCTCTGAGGAAACAGATTTAAAAGCTGTCCTCAACATGGTAAATTAGGCTTTTAGTTACATGAATGTATCCCTTTGGCAATGTTCCTAATACTAGGCAGGGATAACAAGGCACTTTCATTAATGCACTTTACTTTGCATCAAGAGAGAACTCTGCGCCTATGACAGGTGGTGTGAAGCACTCTACTTTAATCCATACTTTGTATCATTCATGGAAGTCTCCGCGCCAGAATATTATTGCTTATTTAGCTTTCTGTTTTCAGTGGGAATTTAAGATGACTTTTGCTCTATTGGGAGCCCGTTAGCTGACACAGCACCGTCAATTTATGGGCATCTGCTACATAAGCATACCTCAAAAAAACAGATCCTGACATCAAGAGTTAGGAGGAACAGGCTGCCAAACAACTCCAACAGCATGGCAACCTCAACCAAGAGGTAGCCTATTTCAAGGTAAAGGATCTTGTCCTCAAAGCAGAGAAGAGAGAGTGGAATCCCAACTTCTGCAGGCAGATCTGTGGCTCAAGGATTCGACTCTTAAGTCACCTCAAGATCCATCAATGAGCCATGGCAGATATGATGCTTACGTTGAGGGATTGCTGTAAACAACATAAACCCATTTCTTAAGCCTACCTGGGGTTATATATATAAAACCACTGTGCTCCCAACAAAATATTCAACAAGGTCTACAAGTCTTCTTTACCCTCTTTAAAAGTAGGGTGACCGCACGTCCCGGGCAGTGCTGGACACTCCAGGATTCCATTGCTGGGTCCCAGGCAGTCAGACAAAAGTCCATGGCCAGAGTCCAGCAGGGAGGTGGAGCAGCATGGTGTGCCAGGCAGGCACCGCTGCTCCTGCGTGGGAGCAAGGACAAGCCAGATGCCAGCAGGGTGATGCCTGCTTCAGTCTGCCTGGCACACTGTGCTGCTCTGCCGCCCCGCTGGATTCCAGCCCAGGGCTTTTGACCAACTGGCCAGGACCCACTATGGAATCCTGGAGTGTCTAGCGTTGCCCAGGATGTATGGTCACCCTATTTAAAAGGGACACTACCAACCTGAAAAAGAAAAAATCACATTTCAAATCTGAAATTTCCCTCCGAGGAAAAAAAAATCTCTACAAACATGGTTTAGCAGAGCAGAATTTTACTAATTTGCACTAATAAACATGAATAATCATTGTGAATCAATGGATTATGAAAAGCAGCAAGTTAGTGAATTAAAAAAATTAAAAGTCGTTTTTGGAAGTAAGCCAACTTTTCTGATTTGCCAAACACAGCAGGCTTTTTTGTTTAGCATACTGCATTGTACCACATATGAATAAGTTTGCAGTGTGAACAAAATCTTAATAATGCACTATCTCATTATGGCTTCCTATTCTCACATCTTTCCTGAAGCATGTGCACGCATAAGACAGGGTTGGTTGTTTTTTCTAAACAGTGTGCAAGTTACAGTGTGTGCAGATTTGTTATAAGCTACGACTGGATCAATATTTTGCCTTAGATATAGGACCTTGCAGAAGCCTCTCTTGACATTACACTCCCATACTGTCTTCCCCTCTCCTTAGAGCAGCTCAGCTTGATAAATAGTTTGTTTTGACATGGTCCTATTTTTCTAATAGCATTTTGATGCATTTATTGCACCACCTGTATCCTTGGCACTGCCCAGGAGCCAAGGCAAAGATCCTGTTATGCTCTCAGTTCAGAGCTGCTTTTACACTGTAATATTAAAGTGCGTCTATTACTGGTTTTTGAACCCGAAAGCTTGCTTAATAACTATTCTCCAAGTATTTGGGTTGGTCTAATAAAAGATATCAGATTCACCCAAGGAACCTTGTCTGCCTATGTCCTTAGACCAACATGGCTACAACCTACACCCCTGCAACATGGAAGATATCGAATTCAGCCGTCTGAAATGGAAACTGTACAACATGAAAAAGAAAGAAGCCAAACTCAACAGCGACATATATTTTCTAAGCCTTTGCAAGAAACACAACTTCATTCCCCGAGGACTAAACATCTACAATCCCCTGACTACTACACACAATTCCAAATATGCTTCACAGCTATGCAGAAGAACTTCAGAGAAAATTAGAAATCATCTACTTCACCTACTCTACTCCAAAAGAGACCAACTCAGGAAGGAAATCACCATATACTACAACAACTTAAAAGACAGAAATCCATGCATTTTCCCTGACAATATACAATGGATACAAAGAGACTATGAAAAACTTTCTACAGCATTCATCCTACATAAAAAGAAGAAATGGAACAAATTACTCCAAGAACAAGCTCCCCAGTCACAAAGCAACCATCAGAGGAACAACACCAACACCTTACGACCTTCCAACCTCAGACTTGATGAAACTGCAAGCAGCAACCAACCCACAAATATTATCAATCTCTCCACACACACGCTTACCAAAACTGAAAAAATCTGTCCTTTCTAAAGGCCTAAATTTCTGTCCAGAAAAACACCCTAATAAAATACTTCAATGTGGAGAACTAGAAGAATTCTTCCGACGCCTGCACCTCAA
>NW_005843075.1:71156-77711 GCF_000455745.1 Alligator sinensis
AACAAGCACTGAACCTCACTAACCTCATCACCAGAAGCAAACTTCCTCAAGCCCAGAACACACCAAAAGGATCCAGACCGTGCCATGATAAGAAATGCAAAACCTGCCAACACATCTCCACCACCCCCACTATTACTACACCCCACAACAGAGCCATCAGCATCCCTCGATCTTACAGCTGCACCTCCAGAAATGTAATATACCTCATCCAATGCACCAAATGCCCTGATGGAAAATATGCAGGAGAGACCAAACAACAACTGCGCACCAGAATGAATGCACACTGGAAATCTATCAAAGAAATACCCAATTACTGGTGGGGGCACATTTCTCACAAGAAAACCACTCTCTCTCCAATCTCTCAGTCCTGATCCTCAAAGGAAACTTACACAACACTTCCCAGAGAAAAGCCTATGAACTCCATTTCATCAACCTCCTGGATACTAAAAATCATGGACTAAATATAGACATTGGATTTTTGACACATTATAATCTGCCTGGCAACTGACTCCCCAGCCCAGCCCCTGGCTTCTTTACTTTTCATTCCATCCAGGAAGAGCACACGCCAACTGCTGAAACTTCCTTAGCCTGACAAAGGGTTTTTGAACCCGAAAGCTTGCTTAATAATTATTCTCCAACCATTTGAGTTGGTCTAATAAAAGATATCAGATTCACCCAAAGAACCTTGTCTGTCTATTACTGGTGTCATTCCACTTAGCTCAAAAAAATGTAATCCACCTACAAGCTCTTAGGTGCTATGGTAATATGAATAAAAATCACACAACAAGGGGAAAAAAGGCAGAGGACAGTTTTTGGTTTAGTTTACCAACTTTCATACTGATCTAGGTTTGATTCAGAACATGGTTCAAAAGTGGATGGGCTCGTATATACCAGAAAAGTTGTACCAGTGTAAATAGGGCAGCTCATGGTGCCATTTCTTTTTTAACACATATGGTTATACCAACATACTTGCACAGACTGCTCTAAAGTGTTCCCAAACCAGAACAAGTGATGCCAGTTTGAACACTTTCATGCTGTTGTAGCTGCATCCACCCTAGGTATATATGCTGATTTAATTATAACAGCATATACTTTCTAGTGTAGATTAGCCCTTTGATGAAGATCAGATATGGTAACAAACCAGGTCTTAGTTGTTCTATAGCAGTGGAGAAGACCAAAAAATCAAGCACAAAAAACCTCCCTTCTCAGTCTCTCCTTGAATTCAGCAAGAGCAGCAGAATGAGGCCTATCTACATGAGGAGATACCCCAGAACAGCAATTCTGCACTGGCATCCTATGAGAACACTTCTGTTCTACACTTAAGAGTACCGCTGTGCAGTTAACCTCCATCTAATTTGGATGTGGATTACAGCCAAAATGCAAAGGCACTGAATGAAACTTTCTTCCCAAGGCATTATGCAGAAGAGCAATTGTGCTTTAAACTAATACCTGATAGAACTTGTCTATTGTGAAACATACCATGATAACTAGGTCCCAATACTGTGATTTTGGGAATGGAACCATCCCCTGTTAAAGGCGGCCTCATGCTTCTCCTTTTTGTACAGTGAACAAAGAGAGGGAAAGCACAAGAGAAGAGTCTGGCTTTCTGCTTCCTATTTGAGAGAGGAGAAAGATCAAGATAGGAAAAGCTGCCCTTCTTTTCAGCGTGAAGGAAGAGAAAGGGCCAGGAGAACGGTCATCTCTCCAGCATCACTGTTCTAACCTTGCTTTTCCTGTTCACAGAACTAAAATAAAGCTGGTCGCTACCACGTTCCCCAAGAGAATTCCTGTCTGGCATTCTATCTACTTTGACAAAAATAGATATTGGGGGGGGAGAGGGGAGGGAAGAGGTTAGACTCCAGTGTGAAAAACTACTTAATTTACAGAGCCTATCAGGCATGTCAGATGATGGAAGTTGTGGCCTATTATCTAGGATAGGTTTTTGGACTACAATGTCAAAGAATTGGCTAGCTTCACTTATTTTGGTTCATTTGCATTTCATACACTGAGCTTTATAAAATTAAAAGCTAATTTAACGAAAGCTCCTTTGTGTTTTTATCTGCTTTTAAATAATTCTATTATAAATACAAAGTCACTTGGTTTGAATTAATTTTCCAACCAACAATGGGAACTCTTCTGCCCCAACTAAGCACGGCAGCAGCGTACTGCCAACAGTGACAAGGCAGGCTACCATGCCAGTATATAAACATACATTCCAGTATACCCGACAGCTGGTAATACGAACTGCAAGGAGATCTGATTCTCAAGGAAGAGAGAAGAGAGACAAGAAATCAGAAGAGAATTGGGGAATGGCAAGAGATATCAAACCAAGAGACTCTTGAAAAATTCAATTGGAAAGCACTTTCTGTATTGCTACTATGACTGTTCTTCATAGATTTCATAGACATTAGGGCTGGAAGGGACCTTGGAAGATCATCGATCATCGATTCCAGCCCCCTGCCCCAGGGACAGGAAGTCAGCTGAGGTCACAGGATCCCAGCAAGATAAATGTCCAATTGACTGTTAAAGGAATCCAGAGTAGGTGCTTGCACTTTCTCCGACGGCAGTCGGTTCCAGGTCTGTAAAGAAGTTCTTCCTTATGTCCAGCCTGAAACGGTCTTGGAGAAGTTTGTGACCAAAATTAACTGAAGGAAAAGGAGCACAAAGCAGAAGATGCAGAGAGCAAAGGTAATTTTTGAGAAACATGTCAAGATATTTAGTGAGAAATCACATTTGTCATTTATATTTACACAGTGTTGTGTGTGCAAAAACTCCCTTGCAATAGGCAGCAAGTGCAAAAGAAAGAACCAAATCCTTTTTAATCAAGAGACTGCAAATTCTAGCAACAGCACTGCTAATCAAATTTCTGCCTGCTTGTAAGTCACAAGGTACTGCATTATCATTCATGAGCATGGCAAAAGTAATGCATACAACAAACAGCAGCAAATGGTCATTATCACTGGAATGCTTCATCACAAAAGTAGGTTTTGGGGTTTGTTTTTTTTTAATGGAGCAAGCTACCCCACGCTGCACGAACACAGGGTTGATTAGGGACTATAAACAAATTCAGTAACCAAGTGGGATCGTGGGGGCTAAGAAAGGGATGGATGTCATTTATTCCTTTGCTTAGAGTCACCAGTATTGTTGGTCTACATATGTTGGCCTGAAAAGCTGCCTTGCCATAACTGTCAGCTGTTAAAAGGCAAGGCCAGGTATGCATTGAGAACTGTCACACATTATCCCTTACAGGTGGATGCACCCCACTTGGCACTGTGAAGAGTGGTGTCTCACCTTATAACTGGACTATTGAAAATGTATAGGCCTGAAAGACTTAGCATAGCTGATGCCATCTCTCTCTCTGAATGGACACCATAAGCGAAACTGGAACAAAACAGGCATAAAGTTAACGTAAACTATGGTAGGCAAAACAAAATGTAGATAAGCTGTAGGTTGTAGGAAAACAAGATAGAGTAGAGAAGCATACAAAGCCCAGACAGGCTCCATTTGCAAGACAAATCCAAGGATAGCTCAGCAAGAGAGAAGTACATTCAGAAAGAAACAAGCTGAAGGTGGCAGAGTGACAGATTGATGAGGAAAGCACCGCTGTAAAAGGCAAATGGTGAAGACCTACAGAATGACCACATATGAAATACACAGAGGAGGCTGGAAAAGTTATAAAAGCCCACGGAAACTCAAGTTTGGGGAGCTGTCATCAAGCCAAAGGGGATCACACCAGTCAACAAACGAGACCCCCCCGGTGCTGCAATGACACCTGATCAGTTTAGTCATTGTACATCATTAACAAGGCTTTTATAAGAATACCTTTACAGACTTTTGGAGGGTTTACTTCAGTTATAGTATATTGCTCGTGTGTTCAGTAAAGTTGGATTTAGGAATGGAATGGGACCACCAATAATTTCATTCTGTTCATGCCCCACCTTGATCAAAATTAAGTGCAACGCATACACTGAATGGCTGTCCCAGGCATACCACCACTAGAAAAAGAAGCACTTTAAAGGAAGTTACATTCTGCCACTATGGGCGGGGAGTGGGGAAGAAGGAGGCAGAATGCAAAGAAATGTATCTATGGCAAAAGGCAGATACTACTGTATGAAAGAGAATCTGTAGAGTGAAAATCTTAATTTAAATCCATATATAGCACTGATTGATTGGTACAGACTTGTTCACATGTATGCAGACAATTAAAAGAAAACAAAATACCAGTGCTTTATGCACTACATCAGAACAAGTGCTTAGGCTACCCATTGTAGGGACTTAAATGGGGTATATCTGGTTTGAGTGAATAAGGCATAAAACTGATTATTGAGAAATTTATCTACCATCTCAAGACTATTTAAGATTAAGAAGGTCAATAGGCCTTGGTTAATGCCAGCTATTTGGTCCACGTTCTAAGCGCTATGCTAGCTTTACACACGTTTAAATGACAGCACCACTCAGCACCAACTATCATGGAAGCTCCAAGCCTTGGAAAGGTAATAACGCAATTAAATTCCACCATGGCTACTAATCCTTTTCTTATCATTCCAGCAATATGCAAACTACTCCTGTGGAACTGCTCAACCATATTATAATTTATGAAAGTGAAGGGAAAATATTCAAGACAAAAAGTGTTTCCAAGAGCTCTCTCACAGATCCCCTCCTTTTGGTATCCATTTCCTCAACTGGATAATTTAAATATTATTCAAGTTATTTAAACTTATTTCAGTGAAAAAAGCACCACTCTGGGCTAAAACGTTTGGGCCAAGTAAGCAAAAAACCCAGCTTGCATTTGTGGTGCACCTACCACTGAAAACAATTTTACTCACTTCTACTGCACTGTGCCTCGATAAACTGGACAGCTGGCAGCTTACCTTGGGTGACCTTGCATGACTGTCTAGTAGAATGCTAATGTGCATCTTTTGCAGATCATTGCTGTGGAGCCTGAAAGTCATGTCTTTTAATAGGCAAGCGATTAGTGCATATTCAAAGATGAGAAGAGGAGAGAACTATGGCTACCATCAAAATATGCAGGCATCTCACGATTCAAGAGTACAGCCAGGCACACCAAGATCCTTTAGTAGGAGAATTTGCAATGACCTTTGCTCCACAAGGCTTACCAAATCTAATCCAGCAGGTGGCATAATATGAAAGATGGTTTAAAAAGAAGATAGTCTATACAGCAACATGAACAATACAGACACCTTATCAATAAGAACATGGAAATGCAAAATTAGGGCAGAAATTATCTTTGAAATAGCAAAAATATAAATCTTAATGCTAGACAGGTAATAAGATGTTCAAGATCCTCCGAAGAGGAAAATCACTAGAGCATGTCTAAAAGAAAAATGTTTAGTTTGAAATGAGCACTAGCATATTTTTGCTTCTGTATAGATACATTCCTACTGAACAAAGAAATAAAAGTTTTCTGTTGTTTGCAAATGGAAGAAACTTGTTCCTAGTTATCCATTTCTCTTTAAATAATCATGAAGATTCATCCTCAATCCAGACAAACCAGCTTTTTAAAAGAGTTCATCACTGCTAGTCCCTGAAACTCAGGATGACTTTTGTTTCCACATACTGTCAGACACATCTGAACTCTCTAATCTTTTTCTTATAATCTAGATAAAATTGGCCTATAACAATATTTTGAGTAATCTGACTGTAATGCTTTACACCTGCTGTCCTGTAACCCACTAGTAATTTTTTACCTAAAGAACTTCAGGTAATTAATTAACCTCTGTCAAGCCACTTATCCTTAGACATCTCAAACTCACATAGCAAGGCAACAATAGAAAACTGTATTTCATTTCAGCCTGATACACAGACCTCCTGCCATCTTCTCTGCATTTCTGTCCAAAATCCACCGTGCGGAAGAGGCTGATTGTTCTCTGCTCTTCTTGCTGCTATTGTTATATTTAGCACAAGACACAGGAGGAGTCATTAAAAAGAATATTAGCTTAAGTAAGCAGAACAGACTTTGCTTCTATTGGAATTCACATGATCTGTAGAGCTTCATTTTCTTATCTTAAATATTCCACATTTTAGGTGAATTAGAAAATCTCCACTGAATTAATTTAAAATTCAAGATAGTTGTGTTGCTACAACACAAGGCACTGATCAAAAGTTGGAGATTAAAGAGAGCAGCTGGGTCCCACAATCATTCTCTCTGCCAACAAGAAATAGCAGTTACGTGAGTTGTCATCTAAAAACCTAGTGCTCTCTGTTCAATCCTAAGGTATGGGCGATAGACCCTTAATATGTGGAACAGAATAAGTGTACGCATACCTCTGGGGTACGCAGAAAGGTTGTAAGGGTTACACACAGGTGGGTGGGGACAGAGTGCACCCTGAGGCGTGGCAGTGACATCTCCCCCAGCACGACCCTGCCTGGCCAGGGCCTCGTTCACCATGAATGGGGCCCTAGCCAGGCTGGGTCATGGGACAATGTCCACAGCGCAGGAGGGAATGGGGCAGGTGCAGGGGTGAATGATTTGCCCTTGCTCCTTCCCCATTCCCCCCTGCACTGTGGGGGGCTCAATCTCCAGCCCCATGTCAT
>NW_005843075.1:77721-91859 GCF_000455745.1 Alligator sinensis
GGGAGTGGGGACCTGGCCAAGCTGGGGTTGTTGGACAAGTTCAGGCCCAGGGGGGCACCACCTGGTCTGGCCAGGGCCCCACTCACCCCAACCCCTGCTCCTGCCTGTGCCCCACTCCCTCCCTCATCTTGGGGGCCTCAATCTGCCCTCCCCTCTTCCCCCACAGACTTACCTGCTGGGGGCACGCGTGCATGCAAGCGCTCAGCACCCCCAAATAACGTTTTCTTCCTCCACCTATGCAGCACCCGCCCAGCCCCAGCTGCAGCCTCCCTCACCACAGAGGTCTCAATCTGCCCCAAGTGCCATTAAAAACAAGAACAAAAATATAAGGGGGTACATGAGCTGAAACTTGGAGCCTGAAGGGGTACACTTGTTAAAAAAGGTTGAAAACCCCTGCATTAATGCATCTATTTTGTAATACAATAAAAAAAACAGTGAGGAGGAGGAGGGAAAAAACTCTATCCCTAAAATGATCAGCATTTGAAAATGATCAGTAAGTCACGCCTTTTAACAAATGGGAAGACACAGGAAGAAGAAATTTCTATTGAGAAAAAAAAGGTATAGCTTGCTTTGTTCTAATAAAATAAAGACAAATTTATCCAATTTACCCACCCTCAACTGCTCCACTGCCTCACTGTTTGTGGCATCTTACATGTTGCATTATAATAGGAATATAGTCCAAGATCAGTCTTTTTCACCAAGACAGTGAACAATGGTTCATTAACACCGTCTATACCATGTCCTCAGCAAGGTCAGGCATGCTGCTGAGAAACAAAAGTTGCCCACCTAGGCTCATTCTCCATGTCCTAGGACTTACAAATTGACAGCACATACAGCTCTCAGAGAGCCTAAATGTGGTGCTTGGGCATGCACTCAGAACTCACCAAGCTGTCAGCTCTGCAAATTTGCAAAGCCTGATTCATGTGAAGCAGGCATGATGTACTTCTCGGCAGATGTCCTGGTCTTGCTCAAGATATAGCAAAGACATACCATATGGCTTCATCCTCTGCCTACTTTTCTGGTGCTTCCTAATAGTACAGCACATTGCAAGAGAAGAGTGGTGAAAACAGCAGTCAGTAATGCCATGGTCAGTGAAAAAACCTGAAGGCGCAGAAATCACAACTAACAAGTGACATGGTTCATGCTGCATGTAAAATATATTACTATAAATAACAGTACCTCTGCTTAGGCAGGTCTATGTAAACTGTTACTTAAAATAGTGGTTTTCAAACCTTTTTAGAATCAAGGCACCCTTTGGAAAATGCCTGCTCTTAACTTTCACTCATTTCTTGACTACAGAAAAATAAGACCAATTCTTCAGCTGCAAACAACTCGGCCCATAATAGGGCAGAATATTTTTGACATTATGAATTCTTCTTTGCAATGTCAGAGATTATGTTGTGAATCACATGTAGGCGCCAGAGCATCCTGGTTGAGAATCACTGACCTAAAAGTTTATGGAACAAGTCAAGAGCAGTGCAGTGGTTAACCATAAATATTAATGCAGATGATAGTGCAAGGGAAAAAAACAAAAACCTAAAATCAAATGGGGAGTTTTTCTTAAAAAATTAACAGTGGGCTTTGCCAGGTTATGAATTCCATTAAATGCTCATAATTAGGCTTTAGTGTTATCATCCCATTAAGCTCATACCTTGTCTGATCCCATTGTTTCTGCCTGGCTGCCTTCAGATTTAGCAGAACTGCTCTGCACCTGTTTACATGAAGGCCTACTTTGCAACCAAAAGTGTTTTATTTAAAAACAAACATAGATCTGACTTAGATTTAAAGGACACATATTCCACAAAGTCCTCAGATGTTCTATACCTACAGTATATATTTTTCCCAGTTCATAAGGCGTGTAATGTACCAGCTCAACTCTAATTTCTCATGAGATTGTTGGTTTCATTACAAGTGTCTGCTTCCTACTTTAGTGTCAAAGTAGTGGTGGCAAGTACTGTTCCCCAACTCACACCATCAGATTCACTTCTACATCTCTTAGTGGGATTTCAGACTTCCTATCTACTTATACACCTGTGAGGAAAATTTAGTAAAAACGGAGACTGTTAGTCTATGTGCTTTTACTGCCAATTTTCTCATAAACAGAGCTCACGGGAACTCTTCTCTAACACTGAGAAAGATACTGGTTTGTCAGCATTTCCATTATCCGTACCATTTTTTCAGAATAACTTGGCTACAAAACTGGAGTCAATGTTAAAATCTGGCACAGAAACTTCTGGGAGAAATACAACTCTTTAATCAGCAGCTACAGTTACAGAAATGAGGGAGGGATAAGGTTGGCACTATCAAATTGGCATTTTTGCTTTCCTAGAAATATAGAATAGATATAATGGACGAGCCATTATGTCCAAAATACCATGCTGTGTCCTGACATTTTGAAATGATCAAATGACAGCTGCATTTTTTTAAAGCAGTTTACACTGCTGTAACTGCACTAGTAAGTCTGACCTGAACACTAAATGCTAGTAACTGCACAGTCTGCCCTGAACACTAAATGCTGCATTTGATCTTGGACAAAACTATCAATAGATTTTTTGTATGCCTCCACCAATGGCCAGTACGGGCTACTTTTGAAGGCTTCAGTGATTTTCCCCAATGCACCTAATAGGTAGGAGGTGCATTTTTTATGCTTTATCTCTACAGAAAGTTCTCAGATCTTTTTAAGCTTATCTTCCAGACTGTGATTTGCAGTTATTAATAGAAGATTTAATGGTTTTATTTGCTCGGGGGATTTTTTAATTTTTTTTTTTTTTTTAGTAACAGACCAGACCAATACTCAAATCTACACAAACTCCTACAGTTACATTACATTATTCTAAGCAAACAGGCTGCAGGCTATTGGCTCTGATAGTGAACTATAGATGGATTAACATGTGAACCTGAAGAGCAGTCATCCACTCTCTTCATATTGCCAGTTTATGGTCTGGTTTGCTATCTTTATTTATTTCACAGAGTTTATTGCTGGAAGTGACTAGCAGACCATCAAGTTTGAACTCCTGTATAAGACAAGCCATAAAATCTCATCCAGGTACTCACCCCTATGTTAAGTCCAATGTAGCTAGCTATCCTCAAGAGTGTAAAGTGTTGTGTGCCAGAGACAGAAAACAAAAGAAACAGGTGCCAACAAAGCCTGAAGCTCCTGACTACAGTGGCAGGGAACCGATTAGGTAAAATATGCCCAACATGACCCTAGCAGGTAAGCCATACTCCATACTGATGAGGAAAACTAAAGACAAAAACCTGGCAGAAAACTCCCTTGACTCCAAAACATTATGGTCAGTAGAAGCCAGACACTACAGCCTTGTACACTTCACTGTGGTCTTTATATCTAGGCTAAGCATAAGACTAACAGCTTGTTTCTGCATATCATCTCTAAGAAATAGCATTCTCTATTCATCGATACAGCTAAGATTTTATCCATGCATTTTGGCCATTGCAACACCTCACACAGATCCATCTACAGTGATGCTGGAAAGATTATTTTCCTAGCCCTTCATTTTCACCATACCACCCCACTCCTTTCATACTCCTACCAGGTTCCCCTTCTCTATTATATAATCTCATATTATGTATCAAAAGGATGACTTCTCTCTGATCTGTCTGTATACCTCTCTCCATTGCCCAATTAAATATTCAAAGAAACATTGCATATTCCCCCCACACTATCTTGTAAAACACCTGCAAGGGTACTTCAACTGTTTTCCTGCAAATTCTTCCTTAAAACTTTCCTTTCTCAGGTTTTCTACAAAACCCTTGACAAAAGGTTAGACTGCCAATGATCTGAGACCATTGCTTGCTATATTATAGTCCTTCTAGTATCCTGACCACTAATCTCTGTGTTTCTCTATCTGCCTTACACTTACGTTGTAAGCTCCTAGAGTTAAAGACCATCTCCTTGCTCTATGTTTGTAAAGGATTTAGCCTACAGAAGTACTAGTCCATGCCTGGAAGGCCCTAAGTGAAGTCATTCTAACATAATAAAGGGCTAAGTCCGTCTGTCTGTCTGTCTGTTCATAATGCTCTTGAAGCACTCCAATTGGTTACTGAAACAACCAATCAGAGTGCTCCAACAGTGTTATAGACAGGAGGCAGCGGTGGCGGCAACCCAGCATGATGGCAGGACAGAAGGAGCAGAGCAGGGATGGAGCAAGGGGGTGAGGCCAGCAGCCTTTTTTTTGTTGTTGTTGTTATTCAAAATTCATCCATCATTCTTGATGGGCAATTCACTAGTAATAGTAATAACAATGGAACCTTTAAAAAAAGAAAGAAGAAAAAGAGGATTCTCGATGCCAGGGCTGTCCAACTTCTAAGCAGCTCCTGGGACACATACCAAACTGGCATGCACCTTATGGGCCCTCAAGATGCATGCCACACTGTACATGGTGTGGCTTACCCCAACACTGTTTAATATCTCATCTCCAACTGCTTATTGCTTCAAGGGAAGGGTGGGGTAAAACCAACAATAAATACATTTGGCAAATTGTGCATCAGAGGGGGAAAAAAAGCCTTTTTCCCCTTGGCAAAGGGCTTACTCAAGCACAAGATTTGATATTAGTCATTGAGTTAATGTAGAGCTGCAGAAGGTATTCCAAAATACCAACGCTAATGCAGATACAAGGATGCTTTCTCACTCCGTGCTGAAATTTGTAAGACAAAATTTTGTAGTTCTGTACAACTCTATAAAGTCTATTAAACACGCTGTGGATTCTCTAACACCCAATTATTTTTTTTCCTTTTAGAGGGTAACTAAATCCTCCTTCATTAGAAAGCCTACGTGGATCTGCCAACTTATTTTTTTCCACTATGAAGCGTTATTTGCAGTTAACTTCAGTTATGTATGGTATTTTATGTGGTTCATTATAAAATTAAAGAGATTAAAAGATCTAATGCTAAAGAGCTTTTTTCTTTTAAAAAGTTAAATTTATTTCCCACCCTAAATTAATATGAATTACATTATGCAAATCCTGCAATATAATGATATCTTAATGATTAACATATTAAAATATAATTTTAAAATCCCTCGAAATTTTGTTATAAATTAATGTAAGCAGAAGCCACTTTTATGAAATGTTATGTGCTTGCAAGATTAAGGGTAAAATTTTCATAACTGCCTGACTGATTTAGGCCTGAAGTATACCAGAAAGGATTGCCAATTAGCAACCAAATATACCAGTAAAAATTTCTAGTGAAAATGACCTAAATGGCACTTATTACATTTTCAAAACTACATAAGCAATTGCTCAGAAAATGCCAAAGAAAGATTAACAATCAGCCTTACATTACAGGATTAATTACATTATTGCAAACTCTATTTTATTCTACACCTTTACATACAAATGAAGAGTATCTTCCAGTTTTTGTTAGCAATACGGATCGAGCCATAATCAGACAGACAGACATGTTATCGGATCGCTTTACTTTTCTGTACAACAGCGGTGCCATAAAGGTTCCATAACTAAAGTATCAGTGAGATATATACTTAAAAGCTAGGATTTGACATATTTGAGTAGCAGAATTAATACAGAATATTTTCTTAAATGCACAACTCTTGCTTTTTGAATGTGGATGGAATTTTCTGAGAATTCTCAAAGAAGTTTAATGGTTTATTGGTATTAATGTTCTATAATGTGCCTTGCCATTTTTGTTTGTCCATTTATTAAAAGTGCCTTTTCCCCCTACAAATTATTTAGAGAGTTTTGAGATTTGAAAGTTGGCTATATACAAAAATAAAATCTAGAGAGCAAGTATATTAAGTAATGTAATTTATATTAATTATGAATGTTATTATGTATGACTATTACTACCTGCGCATTGCAACAACTGTTGACATACATAAAAAGCCATGCATGTATTTAGGGCCTGAAGTATTTGGGGTCCTAAAGATGCAGAAAAATACCTATTGGTTTTAACAAACAGTAAAGACAGGTTTGGCGGCTAAGTGGCCTAGGCACTCTAAAAATGTCACCCATAGGTAGAAATAGACGTTGCTCAATCATGGTTCAGCTATGCATCTGGATGCATCTCAGCACAGCTTATCCACTTCACTGGGCAAAATGCATAACGCTGATCCTCTTCATCGGGTGAAATACACGTTGCCCAAAGTTCTGCCCATTGATCCAGAGGAACAATGGGCAACATGTTCCCTGCTTCCAGAGATGTGCCTCCAGAAATGAAGAAAGCCAAACAGCAGGGGGAAAGGCGGGCAAATGGTAGGGTGAGGGGGGCAGGCACCACAAGGGATGGAAGACAGATGCAGGGGGACACAGGCATTGCAGGGAGGAGCAAGTGGTGGAGCAGGCACCAAGGGCCGCACAGGAAGGGTACAAGTATTGGTGGGACAGGCAGCAGTGGGCAAGAGGCTGGGGTCAGGCTGTTCAACTCCTTCATTCCCTGCCCCCCACCCCCACCACATTGCTATTTTCTCCACTGCAGCAGTGAGGGGGACAAATTTAATATGATCCTTCAATAATATGATTCTATACAAGTTATACATTTTCTATGAATAGAACTTAATTGTCCGGGGGCCAACGTAAATTTGAAGATGTCTTAGATTTGGGTAAATATGGTCTCTGTCCTTCCTTACTCAAGGTGGGGAGAGGGTGGGGTTGAGGGGATGGCAAAAGAACCATTTTTGCTCAAACATTCAAAAACTTATCTTCTGGCAAGGGCCAAGCATAAGAATCACAGTGCAAACACTAAATTATGACACAAAAAGAATTTATAATAACGATGACGGAGTTATATCTGCTGCCCCTGGTATACCTACACTAAGCTTGGATATTTATTATTAGGAAAGTAGTTCCTTTCGCTAACTGAACGATTATCAATTTTTCCTAATGCTGTGGTTTACTAATAGGTCAGAGTAAATGTGAATTTTAATACTGTACCTCAGTAAATTCTAGTGCCACCAAACTCTGCAGAGCAGAAAATTGTTGCAATGCCAAGCACCTATTTAGCACTTAAAAGTTTAAGCCCATAAAATACCTCTGTGACAGGGGGCACACTCAGGGCTGGGTCTCACATTGGCCTGCCCAGCTGTCTAAGTAGGGCAGTCCGCCCAGTCTCACCTGCCACAACTTGCCGTTCCCAAAACTGGTGTAAAATGTGGAAGGCTGCCCATTTTAATGCCCCAATGCCAGGGGGTGCTGTCCACAGCTCCATACCATCCCTACACTGTGGCCTATGCCTTGCAGATGGAATCCAAATTATTATTATACACCCGGCTTAAGCCTGGGCCAAACTCAATCCTGTGCTGGGCTAATAGCAGTCTGCCCTTCACTGGGCTGCATACATGCTGGGCCCCTTCCACTCCACCCTCTCTCACCAGGCCTCTTTCATACTGCCCTAGCTAGGACCACTCTCAAACTGCCCTTACTCCTTAAGCAATCGCCTTGGGTCATCAGGCTTAAGTACTTTGATTCTGACCAGTGCACACACAGCCCTCTGGGTCGCTCGAGCTCCCCTACTCTACGCAGCACTGGCATTGTGCCTTACACTGGACTGACTCTGCCCCTAGCCCCTCGCTGGGCCTTTCAGTCCCACTTTCCAGGGGCCATTAGGGTTTTGCGCCCTCCTAAGGGACTCAGGCATCATGCTGACTTACCTGGCCCCTTCCAGGCCCCGTGATGGGACCAACTCCCGGTCCCCTCTCTAGAACTAACACTGCTGCCCCCTCTCTCACTGGAGCCACCCATGGTCTTACCCTCACATGGAACTCAAGCGTCACACGGACATACCTGGCCCCTTCCTGCCCCCTTATTGGGGACACTCTGTGTGCCCCCATTCTCACTGGGGCTTCCAGGGGCTTCCACCCCATGGGGCTCAGCTGTCCAGAGATGTGCCTGGCCACCATGCCTGTCCCTAGACTTGGGTATCCCACCAGGATGTGAAGGCTGGGCTCCTTCCTCGCCTTTCACTGGGGAGGCAACTGGCCTGGCATTACTGGAGAACTCCCCCGCCACAGGGAGTCCCACCAAACCATCCTTCCCCAGCAGGGTGCAGTTTTCTGTCATACCCAGGACCAGGGCAGGTTGGCCTGCATTGGTTTCCTCCCAACTGAACTACTTGTTGTTCCTGGGCTGCCAGCTGGCTGCCTCTCACTGGCCCAACCCTCCGGACCCCTCCTTGGATGCCTCCCATCCAGAGGCTGAGTTTCAGCCTCCTTCATTTCAGCCAGCTATCTCACTGAGCCTTTCTTCCACAGGACAGTGATGTGTCCCCCATCAAGGGGACCTTCAGCATCCTTAGGCTCTGGCCCTGCCTTCAGGCCAGTCAGGGTTCCAGACAGCTCGTGGCCCAGGCCTGCCCCTCACATTGGGCTTCCTGCCTTTCAACCTTCCAGCCCGGGCCCTCTTGCATCGACCAGTCGGGGTGCTCTGGTCCCAGCACTGCAGCAGCTGATCTCCTTAGGCAGCAGGGGTCCCTTGCTAGGCCCCACCATATAGCCATCTCACACTGGGCTTGCTTAGAGCCCCAGAGATCTTAATAACCCAGCTCTACCATCAGCTGGGATCACCTGAGCCCCAGGCCTCACCCCTGCCTGTTCTAAATCAGGAGCCTGCCTAGCCCCTGTGTAGGCCCCCAAACAGTAAGTCCCTTCCCAGGCTGGGCCTTGTTCTCTTTAGGCCCACAGTCTTCTCTCTGCATCTTGGGACCCCACTGGGCCCCCAGGAACCTCCTACCATCCCCACGGTTCCTCCCTTACCTCCAGGGTGTGGCAAGCAGCATCTTAGCCGGGTGTTGTCCTTTGGCTGCTTGCAGCCAACTGCTGCCTCCGCCTTGAGAGCCCGGATCTAAAACTGCCACGTCATCGGGGCACCTGCTGGCTGCCTGCTCTCAGCCTTAAGTGGCAAACACCAAAGGTGCTCTGCCACAACCTCATTTACCACAAACTCTCTCATAAAGGTAATCTGTCTGTGCATGGAACATGCATGAAACAACATAAAAACTGACATTTATGGGCACTTCTACACATGCGCTTGAGGTAGGAGGGGGGCACTCTAATTAGAGTGGTTCCGAGAGCTGCTCCAATTAAAGCACCGCTGTAATTACAGCATGTTGGTACAGACTTGACTAAATGAGTCTGCTGGAGCATAGTAATTACCATGCTCCAGCAGCCTCCCTTGTCTCTGTTTCAGCATCCCCACACTTCAAAATGGTGGCAGGGGTGCTTAAACTAAAACTTGTTGAGCTTTAGTTGAAACGTCTCTGCCACCATTTTGAAGTGGAGAGATGCTGAGACATGAGACAAGGGAGGCTGCTGGAGCACGTTAATTACTACGCTCCAGCAGACTCAATTAGTCAAGTCTGTTCCAACGCGATGTAATTACAGCACATCAGAGCAGCCTTTGCACTCATGTACAGGCACGCTATAGGTCTCCCTTTAGTTATAAAGAGTATACATTTCTTGCTTTCAATTGCATATGATATAACTAACTGATATACAAATAATGGAACAACTGGAATTGCACAGCACACGTAATCAAAAAAAAATACAAAATGAGCAGCCAAAAAGAAAACAATGTAATAACTAAAATGGTTCTTTCTACAAAGTTTAGTGTAGAAAGAACATTAAACAGAAAATAAGAAATTCATATTGCTTGTCTGCAGTTTCCCTTTTTACTAAACAATATTTAATGCAAAACACCTTTGATTTCTATATTAGTAGTTTTCCCTCTCATTTGTCTCTGAATGTCTAATGCAGCCATTAATGAGGACTACCACGATTGTAAGCTCACTGGCAGGAGGCATCTTTTGTTGTTGTAGGTGTTGTACAATGGGGTCCCAGTCCATTACTGAGATCCCCTACCCACTACAGCCATGCAAATAACAAATAAAATAGTGACTGTAACAGGCATGACTTTCATCCCTGTTAGCATTGTGCTGATGTTTGGCAGCATTTGAACATGCTGGTCCCACAACAAGAAAATTAATTAAAATATTGCCTTCCAGCATTTTAAGGACAGGATTTTTGAAGCAATTTGCCACTGTCCACCCTAAGCTTCATGGTCTCTATATTCTTCTAAAATCACATCACAAAATGAAGAATTTTCTTTTGACTATTTGCACTTGGTGCATATTTTTCTATTTGTTGGTCAAATAATTTATATTAATTACTGTTCAGTTTACTTTTCATACACTGATGTCTCGTTCATATATTGCTATGAATGCCATTCATGCTGCATTTCTCAAGGAAAAGGTAAATGTGGCAAGCACACCCATTTCCACTAATTCATATATGATAGGTTGCTTTGGAAAGAAAAACATTCTAGTTTGGGGGGTATGTGTATGTGCGCACATCATAAAGTACTGAATTGTCACTAGAAAACTACTTAGTGACTACTGCTATGTCTTACTATAGAACTCTGGACTTATACCAGATACACAGTCTAGTCTGATTTGCCGAATTCATTGGAAGAAAAAAGCTTGAAAAAGAGAAATTCTGTAAAGAACTGTAATTGGGAAGAACCCCTGCCATCTCCTGCTGGCTGCTAAGCAGCCTAGCAATTGGGAAGAACACCTGCCATCTCCTGCTGGCTGCTAAGCAGCCTACAAAATTCTTCACTGCAGCTTTCACCCTTTATAACAGACAGAAGATGCCTCACTATTATGGCAGAGTCATGTTTCCATCACACCCCTGAGAAAACTGGCACTGTGGGGTATATTAGGAAACAGAAAATTCCCTGGTATAGGAGGATTTATGACAGGAATCAGGTGTAGTGACAGCAGTGCCTTAAGAAAAAAAAGTGCACTGAGATCATGAGAGTTTCAGCTTATGTGGTTTTTACTTAACTAGAGAATTCCTCCTCCCTCACCATTTAACTATCTTTGTTGCTGTGGTTTTGTGGTTATAAAGAAGTCGAAAAACTCAGGGCTTGCGCATCTTTAATAGAACCCTGAATTTTCTACAAGGACGCTTTCAGAATAAAAAAAATCACTAGCAAAAAGGGGAGAACACCTATTAGTGATAAATTATAATCTGACTAAACCTCTCCCCAACACATGCTCATAGACTCTGCAATTCAAAGAGACAAAGCTGGGATATAAGCAACTCTAGGAATGCAAAGAAGAATGCAAAGAATTTTCAGTTTTTGCCACAAAACTCTATAGGGCTACATGTGGTAAATATGCTTCACAATTTAAACTGCAGTTTCTTCTGCAATACCTGGACCATTTCTTTCCTCATGTTTTACCTGGGCAGTAATCCACCTGTACACAACTGCAATTTATTGTTTGAAATCCCAATGGATCATAAATTAAGAATTGCACATGGAGTTACGAACCAACACGCAGTACAGTAGAGGATACTCCAACTTAAAAAGACTACTGCTAAAACATAGCATCATGGCTCTAAGAAGTAATTCTCCATGCGGAAGCTAAATCAAGAAAGGCTTCCTTGAGCCCATAAGAACTGTATGAAGATGCATGTGGTACCACAGTGAAACACAGTGGTAGCTCTCTACCACATCCCTCTCAGCCCCTGGCAGATATTATACTTAAGATATGATTAACCTGTGAAACTGTGTCTTAAATAATAATCCTGCCACACATACAAGTCAATTTATGCTGTGATGATACAGCAAACAAGCCAAAAAGTTGATGCAGAGTTTAAAATCCTGGCAGGTGAAGTCTGTCAGCTCCCCACACCGGGAGCCGCTGATCTCCCACGCCCAGCACCCCAGCCAGAGCTCCTGAGCACAAGGTTTTGCTAGTTCACAACCCCAGTGGAAGTCCCTGATCGTTGGCCCAGCAGGGACCACACTAGGGCCTGTTCCAGACCCCAGTCTAGGCTGACAATCAGTTGATTGGTCGGGCACTTGGCTTTCAACCTCCAGTGCAGGGGAAGGACAAGATCACGATCCCAGGCTTGCCCTACACTGGCAAGCAGAGTGTGATTAGATTCTGATCCCCAGTCCCAAAATCGTGCCTCTTGCCAGGCATGTGTGAAATGGCAGGAAGCTCAGTTGTTGAGATCAAGGATTAGATCCCATCACACCTTCCAATGAATGGCTGTCAGTGGACTCAGAACCAGAAAACTGTCTTATATAAGACTGCATTATGCCATTTTAAACTGTAGAAGAGATTGATATAAAAATTTATATAAAACATAGAACGCACTTTTTTCCCCAGTGTGAGAGGAGGATATTCTCAAACACACGGCTGAAAAAGAAAATGCAGCAGTGTATGTCTTTAGTGACACTACCCAGAGTCAGAAGAAATTCCTACAGTGGCGTTTTCATTCAATAAGGCACCCATTCCCCAAATATACTTGCCTTGAGAGAAACATTCCACTGTGATTTATTTGCTTGCACCACCTAGTGGATGTTAACCGATACCACAGAAACTGTTTGACTAACAAAGTTCCTGTTTTGTGAGAACACAATTTCTCAAACATACTTGATACAGAATCTCTCTCTCAGTGCAGGTTGCATTATACAGACTATATAATAAACAATATGCACAACAAACTAACTTCTTCTACATCCTCAAAAGAGAACACTGCTTCAAAAAAGTTAAAATGCCCCCTCCCCCACAAAAAGTACTTATTTTACCTGTATACAAATTAAACTTAACTATCAAAATAAAAGTATTGTAGGAACAGATATTCCATGATGCAGGCTAGATTTCTGAGCTCAAGGTACAAGCCAGTATACCTTTTGCAATGGCACACTATTTGGTATTGTACAGAACGTTAATGATTTGCAAAGGGAATTGAAATGACAACAAAGCTAAACTGTGATTCATTTTTCGTGTCATGTGCACTTCTCCTAAATACCAGTCATTTCTTACTGACAGGATCGCGCTGCGGATAATATAGTGGTATCCAAATTTTGCATTCAAGGTTTAAGAAAATAGATGAAAAGATAAAAACAAGCGTTACATTTTCACTGGTGCAGAAGCCACCCTATCTAAATATATTTTTTCTATTTAGGCCTAGCATGTACACTTGTTCAACAGTACAGTTAATAAGAGGCCGAATCCTGAAGGGACTGTGCAACTCCTATTAAAGTATATAAGAAATTCATACAAACACAAGGCATATGCAATACTAGGGAAGAACTGCATGACATTTGCAGTGGAAGACTGATCAAGAGAATTTTGTTTGAGATAAGTCATAAATGCTCCAAGAAAAATAAATGCAAAACTGTTCTGACTTCCATGTCTTTTTGTATAAAGAACAGGGAGAAATCTACTTCATACGGTGTATGTAAAATCATGCCCAAGTCCTTCCTCCACCATAAATAATATTCAGCAAAAATGAAGCAATAGACATTACCAGCAGCACTGCAAGGAAGTGTATGCAAAGCCCCAGGCTATGTATAGGTAAGATCTAAGGTGGTTAGGTGTCATCACCACTGTAGGACAGAAATATATTTTAATGATGTCAGAGGACAAGTGCTTTGCAACCAAGAATACTCAACACAGTCCTCCAAGGTATAAAAATGCAATCAGTAATTATCAAAAAGGTTGTTTCAGGGAAGCAAAGTGTGTTTTGTTTCATCTACATCAGGGGTGTCCAATCTTTTTGAATGTGGGGCCGGATCACGACCTTTTTATCATCCAGTGGGCCGGCAAGCCATATTCAAAGACCTTACAGGAAGCAGTATCACATCAGGAAGTGATGTCACATGACCTTTGTCACTTCCTGCAACTTCATTGGTGTCAATGAAATGGGCCTGAAAATGTGTTTAAAATCCAAAATAAAAATGATATAAAAGCAATAATGAAATAATACCAAACACTTGACTAAAACAAACGCTGTCGCATAATGAAAGAAGCATAATGCAAGTCAGCAGATCAAATGTGGAAAAGATATCAGCCGGGGTGGGAACTAATCAAAGGTGGAGGGATGTGTCTCGGCGGGAGACACCTGCACGGCGCTTTGCAGCCTCCGCCACTCACTGCCTTGCAAGGGGCAGGCGGGAGGGAAGGGAGGAGGGAGCAGGGGCTCCTCAGTGAATCCGAAAGGCTGAAAGAGAGACTTGCGGCTCAGCCGGGCACAGCCGCAGCTGCAGCCGGGCACAGAGTGGAGCGGGGTGGGGAGGGGAGAGCTGCTGCCATGCGCAGGAGCCCCAGTCTGGGCTGGCAAGGAGGCAAGCGCTGGCTGGCAGTGCCAGCCG
>NW_005843075.1:92046-97709 GCF_000455745.1 Alligator sinensis
CTCAGCAGCCACAGCCAGCGCCGCCCCCGGCCAGGGAGGGGCCCAGCCAGGCTGCACTGACGCAGTGCGTGTGGGAACCTTTTCCCTTCTCCAGCCCTTCAGCAACCATTAGAAAGCTGCTGAGGGTCTGGGGGAGGGACAGGGGGTTTCCCATCGCAGCATCGCGGGCCACAGAAAATGCCTTGGCGGGCTGCATGGCGGCCCGTGGGCCGCATGTTGGACAAGCCTGATCTACATAAACAGACAGTTCGGAAATCCTCTCAAATTGTTTGAATAGTTAAGTACGGTCCATCCCTACCCACCCCCGAACATACATTCTGTACTTTTCTTATTTTTATAGGATTTAAAGCTAGCAGGGACTTCATTCAACAAGGACTGGGATCAAATTTGGAGTTGAGAGCTGCACAGAAAGTATAACAGTGAATGATTCTTGCTTTCTGACTGAATCTGATGCTCAAGCAGGTAAAACCTTATGCGGCCTCCCAAAAGCAAATGCATGATGGCAACTGCCAAAGCAGTGGAAGGGCGTAGCACCAGAGTTAATTCCCATCAGCAAATTGCTGTAGGACATGGAGTGCATATAAAGAGAAAACTTAACAAAGAAAGAATCTAATTTAAAGCAGTCGCTGGTATTATCAGAACATCAAAGGCCAAGACAACTGACTGTGTGCGCGCACATTATTTACTCTGTATAGCCTCTAATTCCTTTCTAGTGAAAGAGCCTCGCCCATGTAACTGTACATTTTCAGAATGGAGAGTCTAATGTACAAAGCCACTATTTTATTCATTCTTATACCCAGAAGTAATTTTACATATAATAAGAACACATAATAATCACATGGAGAACTTTAAGCACCCACACTGTGGGGTTGTTCTTCTTATTAAACCTTAACAAATTGGTCTACGCACTGTATTATGGAAGACTTTTACCAGGCCTGTCATACTACAATGTACTAAATGCTGTTCAGAAGCAAACGTTAGGAGAAGTGTGTACTCATTAGAACCACAGATAATTAATAAACATTTTAAGCACAACTTTTACTATATTCTTGAAAAAAAAAAAATCTTGTAGCAAAGCCCTTATTTTACCACCCTCTCTGAATCTTTGCTTTTAAGAACCAAGGCAATTTTTTATTTTTATTTTGGAGAGAATCAGCAATTAAAGTGACTCTGATGGATTGAAGTTGAGCATTTATCATACTTCTGGGTCTTAACATTTTTTTAATACTTTATTACTCGGTTCACTTACATTTCTAGTAACATTTCCGCTCCTTTCAAACCTTTTTACTTAGCTTCTATCTAAAGCACCAGTCGTTGCTATGGTAACTTTGGCTCTCTTTTTCCACTGTTCAGGCAGGTTTTCATCAAACTAATTTTTTTTAAAAATTTGATCTGTTCCACAATAACAGTTCCTTGCGAAAGGTGCTATATGCTGTATTATAGCAGAATCTCATTATTGCACACTGGAAGACTGGAATCATTATTATGAATTGTTGAATTTAGCAAATTAATAAATGAAACAATGTAAAAAAACAAGAAAATGTATACTCTTCAATTGTATTCTGATCACTGCTCAGTTAAAATATGCTAATACTTCATAACATAAAGCAGATGTACTGTATTATAATTTGCCAGGGTAATGATATCTTAGTAATAAGAGACTTTAAGATCTTGTTTTTTTACGGGTGTGAGGAGGGGAAAAAACATTTCCACCATTGTTCTGCTTTTGTGTGGATCATGAGTGTTTGAAGACTAGTAAAGTGAGAACTGATACTGTCCGACTGTAGCTGCCAAGAAGTGTTTTAACCATTTCATTACCACTGCAGAACATTTGTGTTCAAACCTTCCCTATTTTGGAAAAGTTATTCTTGCTCATCCTCATTATATTTATAAGAATGTATTTCATAAGAATCAGAATAGAGACCCCAATACTGATCTGTATTCTACCAAGATGCTCAGTGAAGGAAGGTACATGACTATAATTTAGTCAATATGCGTTTGCTGGTATAAAATGTGAAAGCGTGTACCTACTGCAATTTCCTTCCCTTATAATCTTTTCTTCTCACCTCAGTTTCCCAGAATATTTATATATTTAACTAAAAATTCTTCAGGGTTGATTTGAAGACTGCTTGAAGTTATTGTTTTAATTTAAAAAAAAAAAAATTCTTTGTGAAGAAAAACAAGAAAACATTTTCTTATTTCTGACATTTCAAGATGTTAACACCTGCCCCTCCCAGTCCCAGATGCACCCCACCCCACCCCGCCTCGTAAAAAGTGTGTTTCTTCTTCTATGTTATAACACAAACATGGGTAAGCAGGACAATTCCCAGCCCAATAAATGTAATTTAAAATTAAACATGGAGCATTTGACATTGTGGGGCAAAGGACAAAAATACAAATGCACATTATTCTAACAGTCGTACTCCAAAAGCAGTCCCATTGACTTCAAGAGAACTACTCATATAATGAAGTACTACTCTACATGAGTACAGATATGAGAATTTGACCCAACAGATACAGACAACATACAGACAGTTAATTGTGCAATTAGTTTGTTACACAGATACACAAGACTAAATATTGAAACTAAAGGAGTCCTCTATGCTCTGTAAAAGAATAGCACAAAAGACATGCTACACAATGTCTCCCAGAGCCCCTACTTCTATTATAAAACACTGAACTGTCCCCACACAGGGCTGTGAACTAGCTTAAGCTTTCAAACTAGCAACTAAGGGTGCTTACAGACATGGCATCCACTTCCCCCACCTCGCCAAAACCCAGTTTTACTTTCAGCTCAGTGCACCCCTGCACCAAGCACAGCACATGCCCAGAAGAGGAATCATGTCTGTTTGACCCATCTCGCCCAGCACCTGTATAGTTCACGTGCTTCAGTGACGCTTTTTGGTGCTTTTATTAGAGGCGATTCAATCAGCTGTTAGATAAAAGCCACGCCGAAGCATGCAAGCTATACAGATGCTGGGGAGCTGGGTCAAATTGATGCACTTCCTATTCCCAGAAAGTGCTGGGGTTTCCGCCACACACTCACATCTGTCAGTACCCAAAAACTGTATGGGCAGCAAGCCCCTGAGCAAGAAAGCTCATCTCCTCCTTACAAGCAGCACAAGCCTATCATTTCCAAATACTGGAGAGGTCTGCAGATCTTGCAAGCAGTGCAACTCAGAGTTTTGGATCAAGAGACTTATATTCACCACTTATTAGTATTATTACCATACTAAGAGGGGGCAACATTATTTGCATACAACATAAAATATAAAGAATGTACACCAAAAATATTAGAAAGAGTAAATCATAAATCTAAGCATGTCCAGATTTTTGAGGATTTGGTTCTGTCACATTTTTTTCTCCATTCAGCTTTTATTTAACTTGTCAGTGACGGTA
Organism: Alligator sinensis; assembly: GCF_000455745.1. Taxonomy (NCBI): domain Eukaryota; kingdom Metazoa; phylum Chordata; order Crocodylia; family Alligatoridae; genus Alligator; species Alligator sinensis. Next base: position 95,446 of record NW_005843075.1, read on the forward strand.
TACTTTTCTTCAGGAATTATACAGCTATGCAAGTGTTCATCCCCTCACTTGAAAACAAGAAAAGCATAAGTGCATGTTATTTGGACAAATGATTGACAAAGTTTGAACCAATGATTTTATGCTTTTAATGATTCAGTGATTTCTCCCCCCTTCCCAAATATTCATTTTTGCTTTATCCAGTTTCACTAAACTTTTAAAATTACACCTTTCTTTAAAAAGGAAATTACCAATAAAGTTAAAAAAAATGCTATAGATCTGCCTCACCTGATTTCAGGGTGTTTCCCTCCATGACATTTCTGGTAACATTGGGCATTTATACAAATACTTTTTTGTCCCATGACGTGCTGGAGATCTGCCACTTTGGAGCATACTCCATTAATCGAGTCTGCTCCACATGCAGTTGTATAAGTGGCAAAATATGCATCAGTGCACAAAAAATGGCCACAGTGCACTTTTGAACTAAAGCACCTCTAAGGTGCTTTAGTTCAAAAGCGTGCTGCCACCATTTCTCAGTCAGTGCTGTGGCGCTTGCACATATAAAAATGCCCATTGACTTTTAATATATAATCATTCTCTCTCACAATTCTTATTATATTTAGCAAAATAAACTGATTAGTGTATAGGAAACAATAGGCATAAAGTTAATTACTATACTAATTAAACTTTATATCAATTTAAATTACATTTGCTTTGTTGCAGTTTCAGGTTGTAAGACTGTACAAGCTAAATGTATGTTTTTGTGTAGATTATATATCTGTGTAGATCACTTCCTATAAATATGCCACTAAAAGAAACTGCTTTTTGGCTATGGTAACAACAAATAATACCTAGATATACTCTTGAGACACCAGTTCTATGTTTGATGTAGATCCTATTTTGTATATACTGTAAAAAGAGTGAAACCTATAAACAATGACAAAATGTACTCTTAATTTTCTTTTTGTCCTGATCAAAGTTTGAAGTCAACTTATCGTTTGAAGGCCTTCTATATTAGACTCCATTCTACATCCAAAGCAAAATGTTATCTTAACCCCACAAACAAATCTAGTCAGTGTATATGATCACTAAAATAAATACATCTAGTATGGAACTGCCATGTGTGAATTCCAACCCACAGTATGCCAGTGTTTCTCTAAGCCATATATGCAAAGGCTCTATAAATGTACATACATACAAAGTTCACTACAGCACTGATCATTTTTAAAAATACACTCTCAGTTTAGTGCCCTAACTTAATCTAACATGCAAAAAAACCACAAATAATCTGATATATGACCACCATATTGCTCATCCTTTTCTATGAGTAAGCATAAATACTTACAGTCTTAACCAAGAATAAATCATGTACTTTTCTAGCTTCATACAGATATTCAGTTTCTAATGAGAGAGCTGCAAGCATACAGATGTTAAGGCTTTTTCTCCCAGGGTAAAAATAGCTACTCCAGGAGAAAAATAACCTGGAAACAACCAAGGTTAAATTACTCCCAGGAGAGTTTCTCTTGGGACAGCAAATGTCTGCATGTGCTATGGCTTGTCTCAGAAAACAAGTAGTCCTCCAGGTTCACCCCCCCATCTCCTCCCCCAGGGAGACTGTGCCGCTCACTGGACTCTGCTTCTCCAGCACACTCCTTCCTTTACAATCCCTACATTGTGCTGCAGGGAAACACAGGCTGACCATAGGAAGTCTGAGTCAGCCAATCAGGGCTGCCCTATGCACTGCTGTAATCTGTCACCAGGCAAACTAAGGGAGGTTGCAGAGAATGCTGAAATGTGTCCACAGGCCCCCCACCCTGGACGGACAGTGTTAGCATTGCAAGGTCTCCATTCTTCAGGGCCTCAGCATTTGAACGTCCGTGTATGAGGCTCTGGGCAAGTTTCTCTACCCAGAGAACAAACCTGGTAAAATTCTCCCACATTATGTGAATGAGTGTACGCAACCTGGTAGTTATATACAACCAGTCCTGAGAAGCCATCAGGAGCTTCTCACCTACCATCAGGACTCAGTAAAATTGTCTGCTTTGGGGCTGATCGAATCTGAGCTTGTGAGCCAATCAACATCTGGCTTTTAATTAACTAAATAAGGGTCAATGATCTGAACATGTGCAAACACACAAACAAACATAAAGCAACAAATAGCTACAAGGTATAATTTGTGAGGCTTGGGGGGAAGGATGGAGTCGTTTTGGGTTTCTTTTGTTTGTTTTGGATTTTTTTTTTTTTAAACAGAGTAGCACTTACAAGTCCCAACAAGGTCAGGGCCTCAG
>NW_005843075.1:97740-121526 GCF_000455745.1 Alligator sinensis
TATCCCTAGTTGGACTATTTTATAGACCAGTGATGCTCAACCTTTTGACCCCTCAAGCCAGATGAGCGTGGTAGGCCAATCCACAGACTTGATCAAGCCTTCATACCAGGACCAAGCTCTGAGACCTGGTCCTGCCCCAGAACTGGTCTCCAAGGGGCTGGTACAACTCCGTCTCACCAGGATTGGTCCCCTGGAGCCTGGTACTACCCCCTCCCACTCCAGCACAAAAGGAGTGGATTCTGGGAGCCTGGTGCTGCCCCTCCCCAGCCCCCCACATTCAGGATTTGGCCCTGAGACCTGGCAATGCCCCCACCTGGCCCTCCATGCTGGGAATCAGTTGCCAGATCCAGCACTCAGGCCCCAGGACTCTCTATACAACCAGAAATTTTGGGGAGGGGAGGGGAGGGGAGAGGGAGCAGTGCCACCACTCTCCCACCTCAAATTTCTGGACCCATAGGGAGCCCCTCCATGGGCTGGATGACACAGGCCACGGGCCTGATGTGGGCAAGGGATTGAGCACTAGGGCTGTGCAAAATGTCACCAGCCATTTCGTTTCAACATTGTTTTGACCAATTTTGAGGTCAAAACAGCAGAATTAGAATGAAATAAAGTCCGTCAAAATAGCCTCAAAACAAAACGAGGCTAGTCAAAACGTTTCGAAAGTTGAAACATTCTGACCATAGGCTGAGGATGGGAAGTCAGTCCAGCTGGGCTGACTTTCCATCCCCAGTGCAAAATCCAGCAGGGGATGGGAAGTCAGGCCAGCTGGGTTGACTCCCCACCCCCTGCACTACAGCCCCCATCCCTGGTGCTAGATCGTGCCGGGGGACGGTGAGGCAGCCCAGCTGAGCTGCTTCCCCATCCCCATCACTAGATCACTCAGGGGGTGGGGAAGCCTGCTCCCGCCCCCTGTGCAACCTAGTGCGAGGGATAGGGAACCAGCCCACCAGGTGTTTTGACTCAAACTGAAATTCGAAACAGAACACTGTTCCATCGAACCGTTGAAACTCAAGGTGAAACGGAATGATGCCATTTCGCACAGCCCTATTGAGCACCCATTATAGACTGTCAATTTGGGCACTCACTTAGGAGTAGTGACATCTAAGTTTGGATCTCCTTTCATATACAATAGGCCATTAGAATAAAAACCAAGCCAACTCTGAGCCATATTTGAGCAAATAATCTGAAAAATCTCACTACATACAGCTGAAACAATGTCTCCACATCTCCTTCCCAAATTGCTTTGTGGACTTGCACAGTGGGCAGTACCAACAATTAACAAAGCCATGAGATTCATAAGCAATTATGCAAAAAGGGACTCAGTGTTCATGAATATATTCAGTCCAACCTTTAACTGTTTGTGTGTGAAAAATTTCCAGTTCAGGGATATTATAATGTATAGCAGTTTATCCATCATACAGATATATCATATATTTTTATGGGGACATTTATAAAGCTTTTTAAGCATCTAATAAGATAGAAGGCAGTTCAGAATCCTTCATAATAAATTACCTATTAGTGAAAGCTCTTAACAGAGGGAAACACACATAAAGAAAAAAAAGGAACCAAAGCACTCTGACAGCTAAGGAAGAAACAGAGGTTATGTCCTCCGTGGCTGAGATTCAAAGCAGTTTCAGTTAGTGACTGTTCTGCTCCAATTCCCCAGATAAAATTTAGACCTACAGCAAGCAGTCTTCATTTCTATTCTAGTCTAGTGAGATAGTCATGGTTCAGATTTTTAAGTAACCAATAGAAAAACTCAATTGGGAGCTATGAAGCTTAAATATTATGTTACAGTTAAATTGAGATAAACCCTATAGTTACTATAGGACGATTACTGAATTCCCACAAACTAAAACAGTTCATAAATTGCTAGATAAAACTTCTGTTCAACAATTTCCAATAGAAAAAATATTATTCAAATTTTAACCTACGTGAAATGTGTGTGTGGCACCAAGTCTCAATTGCAGGTAATGCAGGACAAAAACAACAGTCAGAAAAACTAAGTAATACCATCTTGGACATTTTTTAAATCTTCTTTACACATAATACAATTATTAAATAATTATCCTTATTAATATTCTCTTTTCATACCGCTCACATTTACCTGAGCGCGCTCTCACCTTAGAAAATGACTGGGTTTCCAGTTCTTAAAATTGCGCTGTTAATGAGAAAACTCACAGATAAAGAACAAGTGAGATTTGCCCCTAGTTTTTGACAGCTTCTGCCAGCACCAACCAGTGCACTGGGTCCTCTGCACCAGTGTCAGCCATGAGAAAAATGTGTTGACACAAATCAGGCACAACCCTCCTGCCCTTCTGAGAGTCCAGATGGGGTTTACACACATAGAAATGCAGGCAGTGCTGGCCAGCACAGTGCATTAAACACATATCCTCAATAATTGCTGCTAGCAAAGCTAGAATCCCAGCCACAAACTAGCTCTACCCTGTTTTCTGCATAATCCTCAAAGGAAGGGAGGAGAAGGATCATCTGCTCTCTCCAGCAGAATCCCCTTCCTTGTGAGGGCAGTGCACTGCTAGTACAGCGGAGTGTAATGGACCTAATGAACTACTGGCCCAGAGAAAAGGTGTTGTATCAGAATGTCTCACCTTGCTAGATCAGGGGTCGGCAAGCTATGGCCTGTGGGCTGGATCTGGATCACAAAAAAGTCTAATCCAGCACCAGGAATCATTCATTCTCTGTTCTGCAGAGCTCCCCTCCACTGAAAAGCTTGATGTTCCAAAACATTTGAGCACCCTTGCTACAGAGGGGCTTGCTCAGAGGGTGTGTGGGGGAGAGACCGACACTTCTGGCCCACAGCAGCAGCAACCCAAGAGCAGCACCAGTTGCCATCTTTGCTGCAAGCCCCTCCACGCCTCTGGCCAAGGAGCCCCACAAGTCATGCTCTTCCCCGGAAATTGACAGATTGCCATCTGGAAGGGGTGGGAAAGGGGCGGGAAATTGACAGATTGCCATCAGGAAGGGGTGGGACTTCCAGGGCCCCTTGCCCAGAGGCATGACCGGGGGGCCCTGCCACAAAAATCTCCCCCCCGCTTCCTGCCCTTCTGTGCTTCAGGACGCACCAGGGCTTCCTGGCCTGTTCTGTTTTTGTAGCACTCTTCCCCCCCTCCCTGCTTACTGCAAATTCTGTGCTTTTACACTGGGACCTACTGATTTTGCAATTTCTGTGAAAATCACAAAATCGCAAATTCAGTAGGTCCGTAGTCATAAGATCAGACTTGCACCTGCAAAACATTGCAGACCTCTGTGCACAATAATTTCTAAACAGAACATATAAGATTGGTTTTACTTCCCAGTATGTGTGAATTCTTAGCCCTGATCCAGCACACAAACACTTGAGTTCATCCTTAACCCTGACAGACTATGTTACTGGATCTCAACTTTGTCAGACTTAAGGCACCTCTCAAATTAAAAGCAGCTCTCAGCTTTCACTCTTTTCTTACTACAGAAAAACAGAGCAATTGTTCCGTAGCAAAGAACTCCAAAAGATAACAACAGGTCAGAATGGTTTTGACACTATGGATTCCTATTTGAAAACTCAAGAGATTTTCTTGCGAATCATGTGTAGGTGTTTACACACCTAGTGCTAATATTGTGTAGCACCCAACAGCACCCTTAAAGGAATCTCACAGCATCCTAGTTGAGAATAACTGGACTACTCACCTGGTTAAAGGCAAGCATGAATTTAAACATCATACTGGATAAGACCCAGGCTAGCTAACTATGACAGTCAAAGTCTCTTTCTATGCAGAAGCAGCTCTTCAAATGATAATGAATCCAAAAGTTTGCCATGGGTACAAAAAACAATGCAAAAAATAAAGAAAGGCAAAAAAGTAGTTAAAAAATGTTAGAGGGATGCTGTTAATTTAAAGATAATATTCTTGCTGGAAAAATCTTCTGCACGCAGTTGGAGAAATTATACTTGAAATATGCAAACTGAAAGATGCTAACAGAAAGATCAAGAGAAAAATATTTCCTATTTTACACCTGGGTATTTGACATAACTAGCTTCATTTCCCGCCCACCCCATCCCCACATTGTCAAACGGCTCTTTATGTATAGGGAGTTCACACTGCAACTGGCAAAAAATACATTAAAGAATATTATTGTAAAATAAAAAACCTGGCAGTGGAAGCCAGGGTAGCATATAATAACTGAAATAACTATTTTTACTAGATTAGATTTCTGCTTGTCTATTCCTCTAATATTGGAAGAAACTCAAGAGATGGCAGCTGGAGTTCAGCAACAGGCTGCTCTTTTTTCTTACAAAGAGACAAGTTTAGAACGGCTGCTTCCATTCTATAATAAAGGTATTTATCCTGAAGCAACAAAATATAAAACACACAACATAAAGCATCTCTGTTTAGGTGAGGGATATTACATATAGAAAAATGAAGAGTGCAGCAAACACAGGTAATCCTCTGCTCTAACCAATAACAGTTAGTTATGGAAGTTAATGCAGGTTTTCAGGTGAGCATTATGACCTTGACTTCTACTGGCACTGAGGATCAACAGAATCAATCAAACCATTCAAATACCTAATGAAATACTAGGAAAAATTGCATCTGAAGGTACAGAGACTGAACCACTACCTCACCTGTGTTAGGTACACATTTTCATTTTTGCCAGTTGCTATGGGCTCCTACACATGCGCAGGGAGGTTGCCCCAATGCACTGTAATTACAGCTGGAGCACGTTAATTACTGCACTCTAACAGACTCCAGTGTCACGTGTATCAGCGTCCCTATGCCACAAAATGGTGGCGGGGGCGCTTTAACTAAAGTTAATTCGACAAGCTTTAAAGTGCTCCCGCCACCATTTTTCAGCACAGGGACATGTGATGCTCAGGATGCTTTAATTAGCACAGCTCTTAGGGACACATTAATTAAAGCATGCCTCCCCCCAGAGCACATCTATAAATGCCCTATAATACTATCTATCTATCTGAGTAATGCTATACTCCTGGCAACTGACTCCAATACCCATTGAGTGAAATACAGCCATAATAAACGGTGGTAGTTTATTATCTACTAATAATCCCTTATACATCACTGCAATTTTAGCTATACTCATCCCTGTTTCTATGTTTAAGCAAGTTTCACACATTTGTTTTATTCATATCAGAATTTATCATTTAAAAATGTATTGTTCTGGGCAAAACACTAAAGTGATTACCACAAAAATCACCACAAATTCTGATATCTATCTAGGTGTGTATGCTCACCTGCCCACACCCACATAGACAGATTTCACCAATGCAACAAAATTCCTGTCTCGTCTTTATGTTCCAAATTGAATTTGACCTTTGGGCTGAAGGTGTGTAGAACTATCCCCCTTCGCCTGTGCAGGCTAATAAATAGCTTTTAAAGTGTTTTTCACACTACTCAGTTCTCTCTCACCATTACACAAATTTACGGCCAATTTAGCCAAAACTTTTCAAGCTAAGATTTGCCCAACACAAATAGTCAGCCTTCAGCATTAATGGTAGCTATCTAGCTGCTGATCTATGAAATTCAGCTTGCCTATCCATAGTTACCATTCAGGTCTCTGGTTGCCTTTAGGAACATCCATCATATCATAACCCTGCAGACTGTAGAATACAACAACAGAGTTTGATATGATATAAATAGTATATGTATTCTGTACCTACTTCCCTGATAAAAGATTCCTTCTCTTCTCTTTCATATTTTTGTCTTCCTGTAGAAATACCATTTCTTGTATCTTACTGATGTTATTTGGTTTTGTTTATATGCTTACTAGTTAGTGTCTTTGGTGCAATTTCCTGCTTATTGTCAGAGCCCAGTAGTTGAGTGCCTATGTCACAGTGGAAGATTTCACTGGTTTGATGCCTATAATGCAGTGGAATTTCTCGGCACAGTGGAATTTTCCGCTATGGTAAAAAACCCCGGTGCAGTAAAAGGTTCCCGCCAACTTTATGCAAATACGCGCACCACCATTGGCCGGTTATAAATTATTCATGCTTGGTGACTAGTAATTGGCTCGCTAGCCATATAAAAGTTAGAGCAGTTTCCGCCCAAGTCAGAGAACTCCGCGCACATCTCGGAGTGAACTTGGCGGACTGATCACCCACCAACGACTCCCCGTCGCCGACCGTCCCAACGTACCCCCGTGCCCTGCAGGCCCGATAAGCTGTTCATGTCATTTTGTCTTACTCGAAGAGCTCACGTTTGCAACTGTAATCTAAGTCAGTTCTTCTTCCTGCGCTGTGTACACCGACGGCGTAAGTAAATAATCTCTTTGTTCAACCAATACGCTTCAGTGCCTAATTCCGCTCCATCGGTCAAAAGTACCCGCCTGCCGTTTCGGGCTACTGGCCACAGCCCGGCCTACCACTCGACCGCCACACTTATAAAAACATATTTGATGTATTTACTGTACAGTCAGTAGACCAGGTCCAACAGGTTTTGTTGGGTTTTTTTTAAAGGTCAGTCCTGCCACATAAGTAACATTCCAGCCTACCAACAAATTTAATATGATAATGCTGACATATTGCTTGAAAGCTCCACTGCTTGTGCACATTAGTAGATGTATTCAGCATGTAGAATCCCCTCCAGCAATTTCAATATTAACTGTAATTTCTATAGCTTTCTGATCTACTAGACCAGACAGACAACAGTCATTTAACAGCATCAGATTCATTGTGTGTAGCAAAGAAAAAAAAAAAAAAAAAAAAAAAAAAAAACACATAAAGAAGAAAGCCTCTTTTTACCAATGTCGCAGAGCACTTGGGTGCCCTGCTCCTAAAGACAGGAAACTGCTGGGGAAAGAGCCCTAGCAGTGAGTAAGGAGCCCAGCTGTTGGTCACCAGGGCAACTAGAGTAATTAATGACCCACACCTGCCAGCAGTCAGCTGACTGAAGGGGGCAGGGCCTGGCACATGTAAACCCCATGGCTGAAGCCAGGCAGAGAGTTCCCTGCCGGCAGCCAAGGGGGAAGGAGCTCTTCCAGGGAAGAGAGGGGAAGCCTGACTGCAGGAGCAGCATCTGACACTGCTGAGGGATGGAGTATTCCCCAGCAGGCTGGAATGACGTTTTAACCGGGCGGCTTTAATTTATGTTACAGCCCAAGGGCTTGTGTTGCGTTGCTACTTAAACACTGGTGGTTTGGGTGAGGCTATTAGGGGTTAGAGGAGGCCTCATAGGGGACCCACAGCAGCGTGGGGACCCCAGCACCAGCAAGGGCGCAGCATTTGGGGTGCACTGACCCCAGCCCCAGAAAGGGGGCAGTTGAGAAGCCCCAGAGAGGGGGCGTTGATGAGAAGCCCCAGTGCGGGTGTGGCGAGCCCTAGAGAAGGGGGCAGCATTGTGAGAAGCCCTAGAGAGAGGGGCAACATTATTGTGAGAAGCCCCAGGAGAGGGGGTAATCTTGGAGAAGCCCCAGGAGAGGGGGCAGCATTGGCGAGCGCTGGAGAGGGCGCAGAGCAAGACAGGGCCACGTATAGCCCAGAGAAGACAAGGGGGCCAAATTATAACAAGGCCCTGACCGAACAACATCAATTCCAGCTGTGAGGCTTGGGACGTGGTAAAGAGGTGGCTGGAGCCACGCATAGCCCATAAGGCTAGGGTGCCCCAAAGCACCTATTGCAGAGCGGGACCCACAAGGGGTCTGGGAGTCCACAGGGTCAGGTATTACAACAAACCGTGTCCAAGAGGACGTAAGGCAGCCTCCCATACATTTATTCTCCATCAAAGACATGGCGGGCGATAAGTGAGGGTGCCCTTTGGGCCAACTTGGCACTGGAAGGGGGCCTTGGGGAGATCACGGCCATCCTGCAGGACCCCGCGCCATATCAACCAGGCTAGAATCTCTCTTCACATACATCATACATACATATTCCTGGTCTGTCATAGTTGCTTCAGGTCTTTTCCTCTAATTTCTTGGGATGCTATGTAAACCCAAATGCAAATCTCCCTCCACCCTACTACTGGGATAATTTAATCATTTTAGTGGTGAGGTTTTGTTTCTTTCCTTTTCTTTTGGTGCTTTTTTTTCTTCCCGCACATTATAGAGTATTACACTTTCATTTGAGAGTAACCAAATCTTTAGGAATACACAATATAGGAAAATAAATTAGATTCACCCTTCAGATCATACTAATGATCTGATCAGACTCAGAAATTAACACTAAGGCTCCATTAAGACATGGAGAAAAATCTCTGCAATTTAAGTAACAGCACTGGTAATCAAACAACAAGAAGTCTGGTCTGCTAACATATAAAACCCAGGAAAGGTGTGGAAACCTGGGTGTGCCAATATTAAAGCAAGATCACTTTACTAATCTTTTAGGAACTGTTTTACTATGTGAACAGGATAAAGGGCACCTATACACATCACACAGCTCTGCTCCAACTCCTGCTAATTATTAGCACATGTCAGAGCAGACTTGATTAATCAAGTCTGCTGGAGCATCCTAATTAACACACTCCAGCATCATCTGTGTTATGTATATTCAGCATCCTGTTTCAAAATGGTGGTGGGGCACTTTAACTAAAGCTTGTCCAATGAGCTTTAGTTCAAACACTCCTGCCACCATTTTGAAATGCAGGACACTGAATGCACATGATGCTGCAGACGCTTTAATTACAGTGGCTCTCAGAGCTGCTCTAATGAAATCACCCCCTCTCACCCCCCACCCCAGAGCATGTGTATAGATGTCCAAAATGCCCCTCCTTCCTCCACTGCTTTGGATAAGATTCAAATTTTCAGTGGAAGAAATTCCTGACCATCTGGAAGGTAATCCCTCAGACACTCAAAAAACAAGTGTAAGCTCTTTCACAATATTGAAGTGGGCAAGAACTGAGAGTGCTTGTGTGTAGTTTAATGCCAAACAATATTAAGGTTGCTTGAGCCCAGGAGCCCTGCAGACCTGACAGTTATGTGCTCAGGTCCATTTTTAAGGACATAAAAAGGATGACAACAGACAAAGTCCACCAAAAAAATAAAACAAAAATACCTGAGACCTGGTAGTCCAATAATCACTGGCTCAGCTTATTTGCTTGTTGCCTGTAACCCCTTGAAACCCTTAAAATTCTTCTCTTAGCCATACATATCATAAAAAGTAAGCAAATACTAACCATTAGCAGCAGTTTTAGTGCCCACAGCCTAGTAGTGCCAATATCTAACAAACGCTGATACAAATAATGATCCCTATTGGGCAAGATTATCATAATCTCTCAAACTGACTAAAACCCAGAAAAAAACACTTTGCATTAGAATTCTGATCTCTGAAATGTCATATACCAACATTACAAAAAAAAAAAAATCAGAATAATTTGAATGTTTTTCTTGGAACATAACTGAGGATGTGCATGTTAAAAGAAACATGGATTTCAATGTAGCATGTTGGCAGAAAAGCAAAAGGTGATTTCCTAGGTGAATTTAAAGAGTATAGCAGGAGACCAGAAACTTAAATGTAAAAATAAATTAAGAAAAAGATTATGCAAGAAAGAAAAGGTAAAAAAAAAACCAATGGGAAACATTGAGAATACACTACAAAGGGAGAGAGAGAAAAGACACTGTAGATAAGAGTGGACAGGGGGAGGTTAGAGGATAAAAATAGGTTAAGTGCTCATTTATCTGTCAATCAGGCAGATATTCTCATGAACTGAGGTGCTGTCAAAATCTGCTTTAAGATTTACTTACAAACTCTTTCTGTTTGACAATTAACTACTTTAGACGTTATTCATTTGTGCTAATCATTTCTACTGAAAGTGGACAGATGAAAGTGTTAACAAAAAATGCACACTGATTTTGGGCTTGATCCAAAGTCAACTGAAATTAATAAAATTTCACATTGCCTTAAGTGAGCTTTGGATCAGATTCTTGGATAAGCTTTTTTGTTGCAAGACTTCCAGCGTGCATTACCAACATATACACTTGACAGCACATTCCGATGTTAGCATTTATTTAAGGAGATAACATCTGTATGCACAACAAAGCAATATTCACAAGGTGTTGTGTCGTCTCTTTTACTAAAGATGACAAGCATCAGCTTTTTTTACCAATGAAAACTGGTAGCAGGAAACATACCAAAAATGATCCAAACCTAAAATAAAATTGGAAAAGAAAAATTCTAGACAAATATCTGAATCAACAGTTACAGTCTTGCAAATAATACATATTCTATGAAAAACCACAAACATGTAACGTAAAAAGTGGGTTAACGTAAAGGATAGCACCTTTAATTTAGTAACTAGAGAGCAAAATTTACCTGCTGATATGATAATGACCCTCTGGCCTCCATCTTACTATCTGACATGCTGTCTTGAAATGGGAGCTGTGCTCTGATTTATCTGGAAAATCAACTGGGTAGCCCAATAGAAATTTCCCATAAATGACAATGTTCTCGTCTGCTTGGCCAACAGTGAAGGGCACAGAAAAATCAACCTCCACGGTAAGGAGTCAGAATTAATTTGCCTGTTGTCAGAAATCTTACTCCAATCAAAGTTCATAATGTAAAAAATAAATAAATAAATAAATAAATAAAATGGAGCCAACACAGAAAACATTGTGAAACTGCAGTAGTGTGTTTCATCCTATGTCCGAGTGTACCCAGGCTCATGGTAGACAAGGCTCCAGGTGTAGGTTTCTTCCACAGAGTGGCAGCCATTTGGTAATCCCTAGTGTCTCCAACTGGGGTCCCTGTGCAGGACATTAAGCCCTGTGCACAACTGTAGGAAATACGTTATTTTTAGCTTATCTACAGACTACAGGGACTTGTCTAGTGTCACCAGACCACACGAAGGGATGACACAGAGCACAGAATGCCACTCTACATGCACTAAACCAGGGGCGTCCAACTCAAAATCGGCCCTGCGGGCTTGATGAGGGTAGCTAGGTTGGTCTGAAGGCCCAAACATCTAGATATTATGAGGAAGGAGTAAACATGTGGACTCATGGGGAAATCTAAAGGAGCAAGTATCACAAATATTTTATACATTTTTTCCTTGAAGTTAGAAATCTATAGAACTCTTTTCTTCTTTCTAAATAAAACTTTAAAATTTAGCACATTTTCTAACGTTACACAGAGCTGTGGCCTCTGTAAGACAGTAATTTATCCATCATTAAATGGGGTATATGATTATCTACAGCATCATTTTCAATTGTAATATATTTAAAATCTAGCCAGCTTTTTATGCCTATTAAAGCTCCCTTTGATCCTGTCAGTCATTCTTATGTATTTTCCCTTGACTCTTCACTATGCAAATTTTAGTCTACAGCATTAATTCTGGCATTGTATTTGTTCTGTTAATACAGTACTGTTGTCCCCATGTGAATTTCTCTTTTTTACATTAATAAATATAGCAACATATACACCAGCTTTGTAAGGTCAATTAACTGCTAAGCAGGCGATCAGAAAAGATAAATATATTTGCAAGGGACTTAGGGGAATTTAATAAGTGTTGGTGGAACTACTGTCCCTGTATCACACTTTGAATCTTTTACTGAACACAACTGGAAGACCTTACAACAAAAATAAAATGGATGCTTATTTTATTAATGTGTTTCACTTGCAATACATGGAACTTACCCACAAAGTTTACAGGTGAACAAAATTATTTGGTGATGTATAGAGTCCTAACAAATTCATAACTGCATACAGAAGGATTGATCCAATCTCAGGCCAGAGCACAATAAAGCAACTCTTAACAGTTAACAGACCAGTAGCTAATTTTTACACATTATTATTTAAGTATGAATTATATTAAATTAAGTTTTGGACTGTAACTTTGTTGAAGAGTACCAAATAAAGGAAAGATGTATACTCTAGTTATGTTGCATGTATATAAAATCCCAAGCCTTTCCTCATTTCCTGACCTAAAGGCAATACAAATTAATAATATAAAAACTGTTAGCACATTCATTAGTACATGGGAATTAATATTGTGTACCACCTAAGGGCACCACCTAATAACCCACTATCTTTTAAAAATAGCGTTCTAAATAAACAGTGCTGACAGTTTTATATTTAGCACGACTGCCATCTTCTGGTTTAAAGTAGCCACAGTAGTCTAACCCACAAGTACAGCTGTAGCTAATAAAGTTCCATATTTTAATATATGCTGTTTCAATTAATCTCTTTGGAAACAAATCATCCAAAACACAATAACAGGACTTCCACTATAACAATTTTACATGTTATAATGTTATTGTTTTTATGATGTACAATGTACAAAGTCCCAATCTAAAGAAAGTCTATGGAAAACATAAGCAAAGACTATTCAAGACAAAAAATGCAAGCGAAGTACAGCTGCTACCACCAAATGACAGGCAAATACAGAAACTATCATTAAAAAGACAGTAACTCCCTTAGCATGAAGAACAGTTACAAAATACTGAAAATGCTGAGGAAGATGAATCATTATCATCTCAGGATAATACTGAGGCTAAGAGCAGAGCAAGATCTAAACAGAGAAATGGACATTTCTGTGAACAAGAGCAGAGTTAGGGAACTAAAGATTAAAAACAAGAAAAGTTAGGAACAAATATAAACCCTATGGCTTCTAAGCATAAACCAACCTAGTAATCTTGAAACCAGTACCTCCCTCTCTCCTTTTTCCTTTTAAAAAAGGCACGCCACCATGGCACTTTACTGTCCTTTCCTGTGCCTAATGAGACCAGTGGTGAGAGCCTGTCTGGGAAGGCACTGTACACATGATAAAGACAATCAAAGTGTGCTGCTACCATGTCCTTGCTGCCTGCCGTGACACAATTTGGAGGTGGCACCTAGTAGCAGTAATACCACAGTAAGCCCACTTGGTCTGGCACACCATGTACAAGCTACCTATCGCGAAGAGAACAGGCAGTATCCAGTGGTGGCTGCTGCATGGGGCCCTGGCCACAGGTATGTTGTCCCCACTCAGACCTGACACCATTAGTGGCCTGCCATTTCTGTAAGGACGAGGTAATTCCATGTCTTCCAGGACTGTCCCTGGCTGAAGACACTCTTTGCTGTCCTCAGCAACCTGTTAGGCACACTAGACTTGAACTTCTCCAAAACTATCTTCTCTATCCCATACTGAATGGCCAAAGGAAGCATGATTTGCCTGGTCAATTTTCTGCTGGGCTGGGCCATGATGGTGACTCTGAAAAGTTGCTGAAACCAGCTTGCAGGAGCCAGCTCCAATGACACCCTCCAACTTTCTACTTCCTGGTCCCCATGTGTGTCACATTTTAATTTGCAGGGGTTTAGGTTGCAGCCGTGTTGGTCTAAGGACATAGGCAGACAAGGTTCCTTGGGTGAATTTGATATCTTTTATTAGACCAACCCAAATACTTGGAGAAAAGTTATTAAGCAAGCTTTCGGGTTCAAAAACCCTTCGTCAGGCTAAGGAAGTTTCAGCAGTTGGTGTGTGCTCTTCTTGGATTAATTTGGATACTTCACCTTGCAACAAAATCTGGACCAATTTCTGCCATGCTGGGCTATTGAGGGGGCCCTGTGCAAGGGGGAAGACAGACAGTTGATCCTATGTGGGTAACCCTGTGAGAAGCACAAGGAAGAGTGTTTTAAGCTCCAGCGACATGGGTTTTTTGCTACTAAAAAGTGTTTCATGCTCAGCCCCCTATGAGGGGCGCACATCTTTCCATTTTCATGATTTGTGTTAATATTTGTATAATAAAGATTTTTTTTTTTTAATCAAAAATCTCTCTCAGGCCCACCACAGCCAATCAATGTTCGATATCCACCCTGAACTATCCAGTCATGCTAGAGAGGACTAAAGTGTGCTTCTCAGAGAAGCAGGAATACACAGTAATATCTCCGGTCTTTCAGTATATTCATTTTGGAGATGAGAAAGCGAAAAAGCATAGGAAACAGATGAAAAAAAATTTTTAAGTATAAGAATATTTGCCATTGGCATATGCTACAACGAACCTCCAGTTACCTACATTTGTTTTCTTATTGCATGAAAATCATGAAGATCCCTCCCTACTCTACATCCCAAGTGCCTTTTTAAACAGGAATAGCCCATTAAGCTGGTTGTCTAACATTTAACTTTTAGGAATTTAAGCCACTTTAATATGAGTGTCCATCACTCATTTTAGTCAACTGTTAAACTAGGAAACTGAAAACGTGAAACTATGACACGTATGTGCTGACATCCCTGCTTTATGGTTCAGAAGTGTGGACTACATATGCTAGGCACATCAAGAGACTGAACAGCATCTACATGAGATGTCTGCGTAAGATACTGAAAATAAAGTGGGAAGACAGAATACCAAACACAGAGGTACTGGAGCATGCAGCGCTGACACACTTAGAAACCACTATCAAGAACAGGAGGCTGCAAAAGATCAGGCATGTCAGGAGACTGGGAGGAGACCATATCCCCAAGAATATTTTATATAACAAGATTCAGGATGGCTCTATAAAGTGAAGTCACCTTCTATGGCAGTACCATGATCTGTGCAAAAATGATATGAAGTGGTTCGACATCAACATATAAAGCTAGGAGACGCATGCAGAATCCTGTCCAGTCTGGAGGGAACATATGGCACTGAGTGCAGCTCAACATGAAGTGGCTTTGATCCAGAGGATGGAAGCAAAGTAAGAAAGAAAAAAGCAGCAGGCTGTAAACTTGGACTCCAACTCAGACAACATATGGATCTGTAAAACTTGTAACAAGCTGTGTCGCTCTTGAATTGGGCTTGTTGGCCACAAATGGATTAATCAGGCATCTGAATAGACCTCTTACATGTACACAATGATCCAGAGGATCAACAGTTGCTTAAACTAGGAAGCTTAATTATCCAAGGTAATGAAGCCAAGATACCTTTACATTGCCATATTGTGAATCTACTTCCTGCTACTGCTCACAGATGAAAAGGTCATGCATAATGTTGACTGCTACTTCCCATTCTCAAATATCTCTTCTTGAAAAAAGGAAGTACTCAAACTGGCTAGGCAAGAGTTCTTACCTGAGCTTAAGAGAAGCTGAAGAGGTTTGGATATCTTAAACACTGCATATTCCCCATCTCCAAAATACAGGATTTCTTCTTCCCCTTAGTATTTATTTCCCTTTGAGTTCACTTTAAAGGGATTCGAACAAAAAAGCAACTGAGGTCCCAGGATCCCAAGACCTTCAGTTTCTCTGTCAAAACTGGCAGCTCTAAGTTCAGTCAGGGCTAAGACATCTAGAGAGGGAAGCCTTTGAAGTTAGCTTGGCTCAGACTGAAAATGTTCTAAGAGGAGAAAATGGGGATTTAAAAGAGGAAAAGAAGAAAAACTTTGTTCTACTCACAAATATTTACTACTTCAATGCAAATATAGGGAGAAAGTTTTTTCTTTTGCTTTGTTGATTTCTCTCTTCATAGAAGGCTCAGCCCAAACCAGGGAAAACTTCAGGGGCTTTGCTAAATGTCATGGCTGGGGCTGAAGGTAAAGATGTCCCTTCTGATTTGATAGCAGATTTGATAGTCCACGTGCGTCTCTAATATAAGACTAACAATTAAGCAGCCATGTAATGAAAGGACAAAATTCCACAAAAGAACAAGGTTAAAGCAGAGAGAAGAAACCTCAAGTAATTTGCCATCTGTATGATCTCAAGAGGTAATTTTGTTTTATTATATGGCTGCATCTTTGTTATTCACTATCTGTCATGAATACCCAGCATTAAATAATAGCTCTTATCAGTATGAATTAGTTATATATACGGACTCTAGCAAAAACTCCCAGTTGATCAACAGACACCAAACAGGACACAACTCTGCCTTTACAATAAATGCAAAACCTGTCAACAGATTTCCACTACAACCACAATCAACACCCCTCACAATGCTGCCATCAGAATCCTACACGTCTACCCTAAACTGTGGTACAATCTCATTAACTACACCAAATGCCCCCATGGAAACTATGTGGGGAGACTAGACAAAAACCACATTCCAGAATGAAGAACCGAAAAAAATATAGGGGCAGACGTACAAGAGCACAGGGAATAGACTTTCCAAAGAACAACCATTCCCTTCCTGACCTCACAATCCTCATGCTCAAGGAATACTTATAAAAATACTTTCAGAAGCCAGGCCTGGGAACACAAATTCATAACCTTACTGAACACTAACAATCAAGAACTGAACACAGACATTAACTTTATGGCTCACTGCAATCAATTACAACGACTTGTGATCTCTGCTAATCTCTCTACACTCCACAGATGATAAGGACTCTCTCTTCCCTCTTGACTGGTCTTGCTCTTCCACTAAACATAGAATCATAGGAAAAGTGGAACTGAAAGGGACCTCACAAGGTCATCTAGCCAACCTACTACTCAAGGCAGGATTACCCCTGACTAAACCACCCCAGCCAAGTGTCTGTCTAATCTGCTCTTGAAAATTTCCAGGGATGGAGATGCCACAACTTTTCTAGGCATCCTGTTCCAATGTTTGACCATTCTCATGTTCAGAAAGTTCTTCCTACTTCCCAATCTAAATGTTCCCTGCTGAAGTTTAAAGGCAATACTTCTATCCTGCCCCCTACAGCCACAAGAAAAGCTCATCTCCACCCTCTCTGTAATCATCCTTCAGGTTACAGGTTTCCCTCACTTTATGCAGGTCCTGTATGTGTGAATTTGCTCTTATGCAATCACCCTTTTTATACCAAAAATTCATTATATGCAAGGTAAATTTACTCTTATGCAATCAGCTACTTTGTGTGGTGCATTGTGGGAGTGATGCGCACCAAAATATAGTCTCCTGTGTACATCTGTGCTCCTCGCTCGTTGTCTGTGACACGTGTTTCTGTAGATGCCATCTCCATTATGGCTTCTAAGGGTCCCGCTAACTTATTTCCTACCCCTCTCTGCTGTTTGTGAGTACAAAAATTGTCTTGTAAAAGTGGCAGAAACAGGTCTTGGGGTCAGTACAGTCGAGGTCTTGGAACGTATCCCTATTTGTTACATTGTAAAGTGGGTTCCCTTTATGTGAAATTATGCTTCGTTTTCCAGGAACGTATGTACAGCATAAAGCGAGGGAAACCTGCATTTGAAGACTCATCAAATTTCCTCTCCTCCCCCCGCCCCCCAGTCTTCACTTCTCCAAATTAAAACAACGTTAATTCTTTCAACCTTTCCTCCTAAGTCATGGTTTCCAGGCCTCTACTCATTTTTGTTGCTCCCCACTGAATACTGCTGGACCCTAACCTGCTTATCCTTTCTACTGTCTCTCTCATCTTCCAGTTACTCATGTGACTGTTTCTTTGCTCCTATTTGATAGCCTCTCCCCATTCCTTAAGCAGACTGTTTTTGAATACATATGAAGTTACACAGAAGCTATTACTCTATCTAATACTTAGTTCAAGCTATGTCTGATTCTCTCAAACCTGAGGAAAGATACTTTGTGCCCAAATGCTTGTCTAAATTCTCTCATAACTATACAGTGGTCTAATAAAATATATGATCAAACAAGTTCCTACCTCTCACATATTTCTGGATCATCACAGCTACAACATCACTACAGCAGTAAAAAACTTTTTATGCTATTGAAGATGGAAAAGGGGTCACATCTTTCAAAAAGGCTTCAATGCCTTGTACAGCGTCAAGGACTGAGAAGAGACATGGGAAAATACCACACTCCAGCAGAAGCAATGGACACCTGGGGCAGAAACACAAGCCCTCTGGTCAGTTAATGAGTTAAAACAGTGGCTAACCCCTCGCGCACACACACACATACACACACCCCTCCTTACCCACCCTCCCATTTAAAAAAAAAAAAGAGTTAGGGAGTTCCTTTATGACTTTCTTGAATGTGATGGCACCCAAGTTGAGAACTGCTGTTGTACTGCTTTGCCTTACCAGGCAACTCCTTATTAAATTAGCAGTTTATTGGACTCTTAACATTTTCCTTTTCTCACAACAGCACAAGACAGCAGCTGTGCAACTGTTGGCTTCTGTCCATATTCATGTAAAAAAACAAAAAACCACCCCCCAACCCCCTTCTCTCCCCACCTGCCAACAAGTTTGATTTTTCTGTCACTTACACAAGAAATTCTCAATTAGTTGCAACAGAATTACTCCTGATGGAATAACCATGTTATTAACACAGCAGAATAAAGTGCTATTCTTTTTTTTCCCTTTGTGAAAGCCTCCTGTCAATATGAATGGGATTGTTGTGAGGGGAAGAAAGGTAAACTACTGAATTAAATTAATGCAAATTGACCTGATGTGCCCTAGATTATATAATACATTTTTTATCTCTTGGATTTACAGAAAGTAAGAGGTTGTGAACTCTTTAAAAAGGCATACTGTGTCTGACTGCCTAATAAACACTGTTTTTGTTTTTAAACGTAAACATGGGAACACGATGTGCCCTGTCAACATATCAGTATTCTCCTGTCCTTATGGCACTGGTCCTGAACGAGGGTGCTGCCAACCCTGCAGCCAGCTACTTTTGAAGATGGTGATTTTTCAAGATACAGCATTGTTTTTCTATATAGCTCACAACCTTTTCTCCGTCAAAAACACTTATGTTTTAGGTTCTTCTCAAAGGGAGAGGAAAGGGGAAGGTGGGACCAGCACACACAAGATTAATGGTTCTCAACCTTTTTGGACTCAAGGCATCCCCCACTAGACTAAAGACAGCCCTCCACAGCTGTTGTGAATTGAGTGGCACCCAATTTCAAAAACTAATTTATATATTACACAAGGGCTGGGCAGTCCGGGCAGGGAATTATCCAGGCAGGGACAAGCCAGAGCTTGCTCATCTGTTTAGCTCTCCAATTCATCTCTTCACGCTTCGCTGACCTCCTCAGATCTGGTGTCACCTTTTAAACAGTCTGGTGGCACCGCAGCTCGGCTGTAATGATTCTCAACCCCTGGACACTTGGCAATTATTTTTTGAATCTCTCTCATATGCTTCAGCAACTAGCCTCATACAGACGTTAACTCTCTCCTAGGAGGGTCACTGCTCTCCTAGGAGAAACCAGATGTGAACAGATGTTCAGGCTTTTTCTGCCACAACAAAAATGGCCACTTCAGGAGAAAAATAACCTGGGAATAACCAAGACAGTTTGTCCTTGGAAAGAGCAAATGTTTGTACATGCTATAGGTCTAAACACTATATGAGAATCCCCCAAGTAAATTTAAGAATTTACCTAGCTGCTAATAGGGGCATATCCCTTAATCCCCTCTACAAATCAAAAGGAAATAAGTAAGTTTTCAGGCCAGACAGGTTGACTATAATCATCCAATCTCATCTCCTCCATCTCATCCTTACCTTATGGATATGTGAGAATGGGTAGCAAGGAAGCATCTGGATTATTTTAGGAAGGGCTTTAGTCAGATAGAAAATGAAAATGAAATTACAATAAATTTAGAACTGTAAGATGTATTTTTTTCTTTCTAGATGTAAGCCTTTGTTCATACTAATAAAAAATGCTATCAAATACCTGACTCAACATGTTCTATACTGCAAACAGTCATTTGCATGTACCATGTTGAAAAAAAAATGTATATTTGTATACCAGTTACAGTTCCATTCCATTTTTCCTCCTGGAAGAAAGCATCACATAATATTTTAAGGTCTTTTAACAAAAAGTGTAAAAGAGAACCAAATACAATACAAATCAGTCATTTTGTACATGCTCCCAATAGATGGCAACAGAAGACCAAAAATAAAGCTAACTCAGTGAACTGGCTAATCCATGCTGAAGTTATACCCATTTTAATCATTTCTCAACAGATTCTACCCTACAAAAACTTGTAAATGAGTAACTTCACTCACATGAGTTAGCCCATTCCAACAATGGGATTACTAGGATGAGTAAAGCATGAAGGAACAAATGTTCACAGGACTGAAGCCACGGAAAACTTGGCAGAATTTTTTGTGTGTATAGCAAGCTAATCAATAGTTTGTCTCAGAGCTAAAATGACAGAGAAAATGATTACTAGTTGCAAAACAAGGTAAAGAAATATATGCTGCTTATTAAACAAGAATTTGCATGAAGGAAAGTGAAATTATGTGGTTTACACGCACACAAAAAGGACACTTTTACTTTTGGTCATACTGTGATACCTGAAAGTACTTGCCACATACTTGAAAAAATTCTCATTTCTTTAGTTAAGGATTCACCTATAAATCCCCATATTTTACACACTTGTCACCTTAGCAACAACCCTATATCAGGTCAGTCGCATCATACGCGCATTTAACTTGCACAAATTCAACTATACATGGGGTGGGAGGGAGGGTGGGACTTCAGTCTGCACACGGCGCTGCCACTTACCTGGAGGTCCGGCCACCACCACACTGCCAGTGGTGACTGCCTCTGCCTCCAAAACCTCCCGCCACCGCCATGGAGCCATGACTGGAGCTGTGTGGCTGGCCGCCGGGCAGCAGCAGCAGCGTGGTGGTGGCTGGGCGGCATGCAGCCATCCCCACCACCACTCCACGCTGCACCGCTGCTGCTGGCCGCACAGCTCTAAGCATGGCTCCGCAGCAGTGGTGGGAGGTTTTGGAGGCAGAGGCAGTCACCGCTAGTCAAATCGCTGGCACGGTAATACGCAATTTGACTATACGCAATTTTCGCCTTACGCGCCGACTTCAGAACGTAACCCCTATGTAAGATGCGACTGACCTGTATGAAGTATGAAATTTTCTAAGAACTAAATAAGTGATGCCTGAAATGCAGTGATTAAGATTTTATACACAAGAATTTTCCCAAACTTATTTTTTTTTAATTTCCACAAATTTTCAGTTTAAACTGAAAACTGGAAGCCCTGTTACAGAGGGACAAAAACAATGGATCAATTTGGCTTTGATTTACCTGCCAAAAAGATCATCAGTATATGTTAAATAATATGCATACACACATCATACTTCTAAAACAGCATGCATTTTGGAGCTTCAAAAAGCTTTATTTCAGAGCTGCTTTTCTGTGGCTACTTCCAATATTTTTTATTTTAAAATAAAGCTTTCAAATTCATAGAAGACATAGGGAATCTTCTAGACTTTCAATGATAAATTAAGCTTCAAAAAGGGAAACAAAAATACTTTCTCCTTTAAGGGTGCCTGTATACACCATGGGGTTTAATCCTCATTAAATTAAACAGGATTATAAAATTTAAAGTTGTTTATTATGGAGCGTTGCATCAGTGTCTGCGCACACTATGTTTTTGAACAAATTAAGCCCAGTTCCCACCTGGCACCTCAGCAGAATGGAACAGTCCAGTGCTGCCCCCCTGGCCCAGGGCCCCCCAACCCATGCTCTGCCATGCAGCTGTGGGAGCATGGAGCCAGCAAATGCCACAAGAAAAAAAACTGAAGCAATCTGAAAGAGGAAGCAATTCAAAGTGGTAAAACAATTAAAATTTGCAGCACCATCTGGTGGACAAAAAGGCTCATTACATGTCTTTGAGTGCCATTGTGTTTGCACAGAATGAATGGATGAATGTGACGCTTTAATTCATGGCGAGCCAAACTAAACTACATCCAAGGAGTTTTACTTTAATGTACCCGAAAGATTTTTAAAGAGTACAGAAAATCCACTCAGGCAAACAGTCATGCCATTGCAGCGTAAGAAAGGACAAAAAGAGTGGCATGTACAAAGCCCCTAACTATAAGATGCAATACAATTAGTGTAGGCTGGTATGGAGCATTATTTTCAGTTTTCCTGACAAAGCTAAAATCCATTCCAATTTTATGAAAACACCTGTGGTCATAATCTCACCTAAGAACAATTTATTAGTTATAAAATGTCTCAGTCTGCTAAAACCACTGTTTTAGTAGTACTGCAAAGTGGCCTTCATCCAACCACTGACAGCAGGGGGAGAATTCTACCTGCTTACTTGATCCTCTGTCAACAGGAAGTAAATGGAAGTGGGTCCAGGCCCACAACTCCACCCTAAATTTGGAGAAAGTAGGGACATGTTTAGGCTGGCTATGGGTGGGAAAGGAGGGGCATAACAGAAAGGAATTCTGTTTCCCTCCAATGTTTATAGATCAGGGTTCCAAAGGAGCACTAATCATTTGTACCAGGGCCGGGCAGTCCGACTCAGGGGTGCAAAAGGCTCACAACACCACCTCCCTCACACCGACCCATCACATACTAGACAATGTAAGGAGTCAAAGCGTTAACCTTTAAGATACACCATATATTATAAAATGCATACCCACTACAGAAAATGAGAATACATACTGTTTTATAGGATAAATTATATAAACGCTCCTCTTACTACTACCTTGGGTATATACTGCAAGAAGCCAAATGAACCAAAGTCCCCATACCTGGGGCAGGAGGGGAAGGGAGGGCAGGGGGAAAAAAATATTTAAAAAAATCAAGCCATACCTGCTTTCCAAGATAACCAAATTAGGATCCAGAGAAATAGTTTCTGTTGTAATTTCCACTTTTCGTACACTACCAAAGAAGTCTGTTATCAGAACATTTTGAGGATCTCGCTGAAAAAGATCAGTCCTGTGTCCAGGTGTAGAAACGCACAAACTTTTAGGACAAACCTGAAACTGTAAAACAGAATAGATACTTATATCATTCCCCTCAGACTGACTAGATAAATTAAACACCCTAGAATTGCCAGAATACTGTCATGGAAAAGCATCTATTTCACTAATATCAACTATGTGTAATTTTTTTCCTGCAGCTATTAAACAGCGATTTAACTTTAATTCTATTTTGTAATAATTATGCATTTTAAAATATCCTCCTCCTCCTGATGTCCCTGTAACTACCATTAACTCTAATGACAAATTAACATTAAAAATGAGTTGCATGCAACTCTCTTGGGTGGATGCAAACCATTAATCAGAATAAATATGCCTCTGAACACAAATGCAGCAATGTTGCTATATAACTTCTGAAAAATAAAGTGAGGTGAGAGTCCTTCAAGTTCACCAAAGGGAATGAAGCAGGGCTAAATAAGTACTTGCTCAGCTTTTGAAAGCTAACAAAAAGGCCATAAAAATGCATTAGATTCTTGATAAGAAGTCCAGATAAGCCACATTTCCAATACTTACTTCATTTCAACAGCCTTGAAATTAACTATGAAAAAATTGCAAATATTAAAAGGTAATTTAGATTTGTGAAAGACCCTCTATTTTTAGTTACCGTAGATGTGCCTGCCATTCCCATAGCATGCTATCCACAGATCACTTCCACCACTACACAGAATTTCAATATGCATCACTGATGCTTAATGAAAGACAAAAGCCATTAAACAATAACAAACTTATGTAGGTTTTACTGGTTCCCAAGAAATTCTGTATAAAGAATATTCCACTGAAGCCTGGTGTTGGAAAAGACCAATTCAATTCAGTATTTTAAGTAGCTAAAAAAAATAGCAATTTTACAAATAGTACAAGAGATGTGATCCTAGTAGCTTGTGAAAGCAGAGGCACAAAAGTGACAGGCACACTTATGCATTAGTTCTGGACAACCAGCATCACATTTCTAGGGTCTCAGATTATGGATAGGGTCCTTATTTCCTGGGCCATCACAGACCTTCTTAAATTGATCTCAACAGCTCTGCATTCCTGTTCAAAATATTACATCAGGTTACCACTGAATTTTACATAAGATGTTTGTACAAACTTCTCTCTCTCTCCCTCTCCCCTTTTACTGGCAAAGAATGCTGGGCTAATGCCCAGTCCCTGAAAATTCATTTGATCATAAATACACACAAGAGGGCTAAGGTCATGAAGGATATCCAAACTACACACCAACCAAACCACAGAGAACCACAAATGTAAACCAAGTGTATGATCAGAAGTGTTCTTTCCTGGAGTGAGTAATTTAGGGA
>NW_005843075.1:121557-125658 GCF_000455745.1 Alligator sinensis
TATACTAGTTGCACACACAGAGTCCCGGATATGACATGAAGCAATATTATTGTGATGTATATGTATACTGATCTATGTATTATCTTGAATAGTATTTTGATCTATATAGTACTTTTCAGCCCAGGACCTTAGAATTTTTTAAGACTTACTCTTCTAACTGGAAAACGAGGACACTCAAAGAACAAATTCCCTACCCTAACCACTAATGATTAAATGATTGATCTGCTATAACTCCTACACCTTTATTCCCAGTTCTCCTTCCACCACTAATCAGTAGATATGGCTGCTTCTTCTAGGAGACAAGAAATTTGTAACCAAATAGAGCAAGTGCAGGTAGAAACAGTTATTTAGTGGCAAGAAGCCACTGAAAGGATTCTTCCAGGTACTTGCTGCCTTTAAATAATGACCCAAGCAACTTTTGGTAACAAAGGTCAGTGAAATCCATCTCTAAGCCACAAACACAGAACATCTAAAAAAAAATGTAAGGGATTGTTATGAAGCTTTACACACTCTGCCGTGGATTCTTTACAGTATTAATTTGCATGGAGTCTGGAACTCACCTATTTGGTCAAGTTACAAATGTTTCAAAATGCAAGTTTTGAGAGGTTTTTAAAAACACTCTTTCAAGACCATCAACCATTCTAGTCTCCTTTGTTGGCATACCATCACATGGCTGCTAAACAAAAGACAGGGAAATTTAATCTTACAAAACTAGAGACGCAAAGAATTCAGCAACATCATCTGCTCCTACACAGAGATTCTTCTCAGTATTCACAAAAGCCTGAAATAACTGCTCACAGATTTAATTTTTGGGTGTACAGTCTGAAACATTAGATGCCAGAATGTCACCTTTCTTCATCAAGAGACACATTGTGATGCATCTGCTCCAAAATGCTGTTCTCAAATCTCAAAAGGCCTTGTTGACAGCCTGGCTACACAAGAGAAAAAGAGAAAAAACACACAACTGTGATGTTTGCCATAATACAATCAGATGCTGAAAGAAGTTTAACAAAAGGTCTCCTTTTCTTCTCCAAGGACACACACTAAATAAACCAGGCTTCATTAATCAATCCCATTGGCTTAGCTGTGCAATTAACTAGGATATATTTCTGGCCACTGAGCTATTATATTGTGAGTTCCAGATTTATTTTTTAAAAGCATGAAAAACACTGAAGGAGACAGGTGCCCACGTTCCTGGAAGGTATCTTTGTTCTCCCCAGATCGGTATCCTGGACCTGATCATAATACAGCTCACCCAGCATGAGAGAGCTGTATAAAAAAAATGGAACAGTTAACTTCATTCACAACAACAAAAGCAACGTAGACCATTTTATAAGACCAACTCATAGAACATATCAGAGGGGAGACTGGCTGTAGGGCATGGATGAATTAAATTCCTGAGGTCATCTTGCCATCATGGGGTCTTTAAGCAAAAGAACTGTCAACATCTGTCCTTAATCCCCAGAGAACACAACTTTATAATCTTTAAAAATATATGAATATATAAAGCATATTTATGCCATTTTTCCATGACAGGCAAGGTTCTTTGAGCAGATGTGATATCTTTTATTAGACCAACTGAGTAGATGAGAAAAAAAAATGGCAAGCTTTTGGGCACAGTCACCCTTTGTTGGGCATGGGGAGTCATTTTTTTCCATGAAGTATTTCAGATGTAAGCCTCCCATGCCACCACGATACGATTACATCATTGTACTAGGAAAGTCATACTTCCTTTTAGCAATCTTGTATCTCTATAACATTAGTAAGAAAACAAATAGAAGATATAAATATTTCAACAAACTACCAATGACGTTTTTCAAGGCTGACACTCTAGCCTTTATATATTAGCCCCCAACTGAATTTCAAACCTGGTGTCAAAGGTTTCTTAATCAAAGTCAATTCCACTGCAAATATCTTCAAAGACCTCAGAGCAAAAGCTGCTTACCAATTCCTCTTTATGTCTGGTACTGAAGACACACAGTGGCAACAATTCTTTTATCTGAAGGTCTACTGAACTGCTTTCTTTGTAGTGAAAGTCGTGACAAATACCTTCATTTTATTCCTAGAAAAACTGACAAGGTAAAAATCCTCCCCTTCTCCCTCAACACACGCATTTTATGAATGAATGAAATCTGTCCAAGCGATTGTGCTAATACATACATAATTTAAAACATTCAAGGCCATGCTTCTTTGGGAACAACAGCAACTTTACTGCAAGTGGCAGAATGCTAGCTTCCCTGGACAGTCCATCGCAGACCTCAGAGCGGCTGTTTTAAGACACCAAAGCTTTAAAAATGAATTTGAATAGGAAACTGCAGTACAACAACAAAAAAATCACCCACAGACCAGACTTTAAGTATAATCTAAAGTAAATCAAGACTACAGATTCTTATCCCATTACTTGGATCAGTTTTTATAACCCCTGTGCCCCTCAGTGGATTAACTACTTTTTCCTCTCCTACCTACTTGGCCTCTCTGAGCAGTACGCTTTTTTTTTTTCTCCCCCACTTCCCTACCCTTTGTATTCCAGTCACTACCTTCTATTTAGGAGATCTTCTTCCTACAGTCCCTTCACAGCATCTGAAGAAAGTAATTCCTCTGCTTACAAACGCTCATCTTTCCGATTTAGTTAGTCTACTAGATGCAAATCGACCCTGCCTTCTGCAGCAAGTAGTTAGTTGTGCCACTCCAGAAGTTTCCAGGGAAGCTGAGAGAGCAGCCCTCCTCTGTATTCTACTAGCATGCCAGCCTGTAGGCCACAAAACCAATAAACACTAAGGACTATGCACTAACAAACCACAACTTGTTTGCTGCTACTAAACGAGAAAGAGTTAAAGTTAAATTAGCAATAACACAACTGCTTCACTTATCTGATTATGTAAACACATTTTGCTTCCAGAAGTATAAATTTTAGTCAAATTCACATTACCAACATTCGGCTCTGTCTGCCATAATAAAATTCCGTTTTTAAATTTCTAGGAATAGTTTTGCTTCATGGGCTTCACAGGTTGGCAAAACTCTTCACTGACATTTTGATATCAGTCTAGAATATAGACGCTGGAAATGTTAGAGGTGCCAGAAGGAATAGGTGGCTGCAAACATACTGAGCAAATGAATAACTCACTTGTCATACTCATTAGTTTCCAGGCAAAAGCTCATGCATGTAAACAAGGGCAGGAAACAGCAGCTATTCCAAGAAATAATGTTGGGAATTTCAGAAAGTCAAACCTCTCGACTGAATTACTTCAAATTAATACTGTTACATTTCAGCATGCTTAAAATCATGCCAATGAGAAGTCTAAAAACCTTCAAAGGGAATTTATAAATTCAGAGCAATTCTTCTGTTGCAAAGCACTCAGAATGATCACAACAGGTCAGAATATTTTTGATGCTATGGTTCCTAATTGAAATCTTTGGATTTATCATCTTGTGAATCATGGGCAGATTTTTGCACACCTATAGGCATTATTGTTTAGCACCCTGTGGCACCCCTAAAAGGATCCCTTGGTACCAAAAACATGGTTAAGAATCGATGAACTAGATGGCAGTGGTCCTTTGTAGGGATGCGCTGATATAGATTTTTCTGGCTGATACCGATAGCCAATTTTTAAGGAGGCATATCAGCCAATACCGCTCCAATTTCTTATACAGATGAAGAGCTGCATGCAGCTGGTAAGTCTGTTGTGGTGGAAGGGGAGGGAGGAGGGAAAGGCCATGGGGGCAGATCAAGGCCCCTGCCGTAAGGGAGGGAGTAGGACTGGGGCAGAGGCTGGGGCAGGCGCTAGGGCAGGTGCCGCCCAGTGGGGTGCAGGACTGACACACCTCATCCAGGATGCATGGGGAGGGTGGGGGCAGCTCCCACTGCTGATCACATCCCGAGAGGGTGGGGGGCCATGTGCCCCTGGATCTGCGTGGGACAGGCTGCCGCTGCGGGCTGGGGCTGGGCCAGGCTGCGCTCAAGGCAGGTGGTGATGGTACTGGGAGGGGCCTATGGGGGGCAGGGGGGAGCGCAGCTACCCCAAAATTCGCCATAGCCACCCCCCCAGTGCCATTGCCACCTGCCCTGAATGCAGCCTGGCAAAGCCCCCTGGCCCAGCCCCC
>NW_005843075.1:125689-130414 GCF_000455745.1 Alligator sinensis
GAACTGCGGCTCCATCCCCTGCCCCACCCCAGCAGGGCAATGTCTGCCCCAACTCCACTCCCTCCCTCACCACAGGGGCCTTGATCTGCGCCCCCACACCCTTTCCCATCCCCCTCCCTGTCCACCACAATAGACTTACCAGCTGCACACAGCTCTCCATGCTGCCGGGCTGTGCTCCTCGCCACCTACATGATGCACTGCAGTTGTACGCATGTATGGGCCATTTATTGGCCACATTATCAGTCACATCAGGCCAATTTCCAATACAGCCAATTTTCTTTATATTGGTGCCGAACTGATATCAGACGGATGTATCGGTACACCTCTAGTCCTTTGCAGTGGGACACTCCGATGTAAACTTCAGGTTCTATTATAACTTAGTCCTATTCCTGTCTGGACACATTGCCCCACAGTTCCCTTCAGATCCTCTGGACATTGCTCTCTCTCAGATGGCTGGCTATTCAGGTCCCAGTGCTGCTTACTGTCCTTGAAACTGATTCTGGTTTTTCCTTTCATCCACTGCAGGAATCCACAGAGAAGGCACCAAGACTCACCTCTTCCTCATTCCAGATGACTGCTAGAGCCTTGCCACAAGTTTATTTAATGGTGTGATGGCTTCTGACCCCAACAATCATGCCTCTTGCCATGCCACACATGCATGGCAAGAAGCACAATTCTGGGATCTGATCCCAATTGCACCATTACTACTTGCCAGGGCAGGGGGAGCCCAGGATCATGAACCCAGGTTCCCCTTGCAGCCCACCGTGAACTTGTATGGTGTGGGGCTGGGACCAACTATCAACTGATTGTCAGTCTCAGGCTCAGGACTATACTAGATTCACAACTCTGGTGCAGTCCCATGGCTGGAATCAACGATCAGGCTCAGTTTCGACCATGGGAATGCACTGGAGCCAGTTCCACGGTATCTCAGCCCTGGGACTACACTGGAGCTAGTTCAAGACTCCAGTGCAGATCCAGACCTAGGAATGACAATCCACAGATTCTGGGTCCCAGTCCTGGTACCACAATTCAGCCGGTCCCAGAGGCCCATGCACTGGGATGTTATAAAACTGTGTGCAACCCAGCTGCACGCACAATTTTTTAAGGTCCTGGTGCATGGGGACCCCAGGATCAGGGAACTTCTCCCCAGTCCCAGGGTCGCCATGGGTCAGGATGTGTCAAATGCCTTGCTCCACTGCTTCCTGGGAGCTCTGGGGCAAGGCAAACACTAATGTTGGGTCATGGGGAGCTCTGCAGTGCCTCATGTCCCCTGGCCCAGCTAGTGAGCACCCCTCAACTCAGGATTCTGAAAACAGTGTCAGGCTGCAATGTAAGGGGAGCTGTCAATCAGTGCTATCATGCTACATATTCAATGCAAGGCACAAGAGAAACCAGCCACATAAATATCATCCATATTTTGTGGAATATTTTTGTGGCTGGCTTCTTCATTTGGCATGCCATTAACTACCTGAATGTGGGGCTGGATTATTATTTATGACTAACCTGTTAATCGCATCATGTCTTAGGTGTAACATCTGCTAGGGGTCAAGACTGACACTGCTTTGTTCCTAATCCTAGACATCTTTCTAATAAGAGAAAGGACAACCATAAAGCCAGGAGAAGGACCATTATTAATGCTAAATGTAGACAGCAACAGAGGAAGAGTTGATGTACTATAAATCCATGACTTGTTAGTAATGCATTTGGATGACAGTAAGTGTTGATAAGTTCCAGACCAAATCTGGCCTGCTTATCCTTGCTCCCTGCCAACACAGATATTTCAAATGTCTGCACATCCTTAATAAGGGTGAAGTTATGCTACCCTCATACTAAACTACGGAAAGTTGGCACAAAATAGGACAGTACAGGAGGAATAAAATATTCTCCAGTACTTTGAGAATATGAATTGAACAGATTTTATAAACTTATAAACAAAACAGAACAGTTTTAAGATTTTATCAAGTTTTATATACCCTCTCCACTGTGGAAAATTACTTAAAAAAATCCTAAAACATCTTTTTGGTAAGGAGTTTCATCAGCAAGAAAAAATAGATAACTGAAAATAAATCATTCCCCCCTTCCTATAAGAAACATCATCATCAAATAGGGTTTTTTTTTCCAATGGCAAGTTACAGAAATATTTATTTCTCTAATCTAGACAAAAATGTTAAAAACCTATTCAAATATGTCAGGGTTAAAGTTATACAGCAAACTGTAATACTGTTCCACTCCCTTTTCTAAGTTGGACATCGGTTTAATCATTATGTAAAATAAATGCCATCTATCATAGATCTAAGGTGTAAGATTTAAAACACTCCATAGAGAAACACTTCTTAGTTAGCTGCTAGCCTGTGGTATATCAGTCATTCCACTAAATGCTCCTACTGTGCACAGGTCAAAAAGCTACATAGCCAAAATCTGACCAAAATCAATTGATGTGAATACTTCTTAAAATTCTCCAAGACTTCAAATAAGCATTTAAAAAATTAAAAAATAATTCTGCATATGCAAATATTTGCTACTTATTTAAAAGGAATTAAGAATTAATTAAATTTTAAAGATCTTATTTTTTTATTGACTATTCCTGTTTATTATTTTAAAATGTTGCTACAAAATGTATTAATTTAGATGAACACTAAAATAGGGTATATACATGTAAGTTGTTTTGTGGGGTTTTTTATGGTTTAGCACAAAGTGTGAGAGGAAGGAAGGGAAACCTCCAATTTAAAAAAAAAACAAAACAAAAATCTACTTTAAACTGGCATTGACACTAACTGTTACTATTTACAAGAGAAAGAGGAGCTAATGAAGACTGCTGCTGCAGTAGAAAGAGAAAAGAAGAGAATAAGCCTTATACACAAAAATCTGTACATAGAAATACCACCAAAAGAAGATAATGGATCAGATGACTGTAGCAAGGTCTACAAAGTGGCCCTGAGGGATAGGAGAATATCATGCCACTCTAAATGTGCTAATGCCAGCTACAAAGCACAGGGAGCGCTATGAAAAGGGACAGACCACCCAGCTGCTGCATCAGAGCTCAGTAACAGGACATGGAGGTCAAGTAAAATACATCAATTAATTTGTTGATTTTGCTGAACGAGGTCTTAAAAAAAAAAAAAAAAAAAAAAAAAAGGGAGTGGGCCCTAAAACAACTGTACAGAAATAAAAACATTGGCTGCTTGCAGATATTAAAAACACTTTACTGAAAGAAGCAGCACGTTACTTTGACCCAGCTCTGCAGCATCTGTAGAGATAGGGCACTTCAGCAGGGCTTTTTGGCACTTTTATCTAATAGCTGAGTCAATCAGCTATTAGACAAAGGCACCAAAAAAGCCCCACTAAAGTGCCCAATCTATACAGACATCAGGTGGGCCAGGTCCAACTAATGTGCTGCCTCTCCTAAGCAACTGCTGGGCTTGGCATGGGAGCATATGGAGTTTAAAGTAAAGTACCACTTGGTTTACTTGTTTCTTTTTGTTTTTTAAACATCTGCAAGCAGCCATTGTCTTAACATTGTGAAACAGAAGTTTTACTTTTTCTGTTCAAAATTACAGTTCCTTTAGAAAAAAATTTCCATGTACTTAAAATATTTTTTAAAAGTTCATAGACTCGGACAAATAGGGATAAAAGTGATTATAAGAGATTGTCTAATCCAGCCCCCACCTTAAAGCAGGATCAATCCTACCTACACCATCCTAGACACACATTTGCCTAACCTCCGCTTAAAAATCCCAAGTGCTAAATCAACCATCTCTCCTGCCCAGTAATCCTATGCCCATGCTTAACAGGAAGTTCTCCCTGAGATTCAGTTAATTTATTTAAATCAAGTCAATTTAAATCACTCTTTTAAATCATGACTTAAACCAGCAAGCCAAAAACCAAATTTAAGTCACTAATTTTTATTAATTTTCCCATTGTATATTTTTTTGGTGTTTTTCTTAAAGAAAGGTGTATTTTTACTGGTTGGTAAAACAAAACATAGTGATTTACAACTGAATACAGTTTTACAGGAAACATTTGTACCGAATCTACTAAGTACAAAGTGTATGTGCATGTGTGCGTGCATAAAAACAACCTTTCCTACTTTTTCAACTTCCAAACCATTTCTTGCATTCATAATCTAAGAATTGAGCTAATCCGAGCTCAGGTACAAGAGCTTGATACCATCCAGGTGGGCTCAGTGCATAATCCTGATCAAGGACTATACATGATGGTGTCTGCTGAAGTCAGAAGCCAGGGTCCAACACCTGCAATCACTTTGCTGGATCCTTTGCATCCAGTAGTCTAGAGCCAGAGTCTTGCAGAGTCAATCCCCTAACGCATGAAATAGTGCCATCTTCTTGGAGGAAAGGTGCATCAGTAGCTATTGAGAATGGGAGTTAGGGATACAAACTCTGAATCAGAACTTCCCAGGCCGTAATGCTGGAGGCTGCAAGTGGAAGAAGAAGAATGGAGAAACCCCTGGTCCTACCCCATTCGCTTTCCCTTACAGCATACTATGATGGCACAGTAGGTAGGTAAGATGGGCTCACACAGTAAATGCAGCTCTTATGCTCTTACACACAAGGACTTCAGGTTTTTCCTACTTACTACTCAGGCTTCTTGCACTTAGATAACTCTAACAACTTCCCTCATGATTTTATTCAGGTTTTCCATTTTCTCGTGGTCCTAGATCTTTACCTGTTTTTTACTGACTTGCATGCTTTTGCCTCTATCACCTGC
>NW_005843075.1:130445-147281 GCF_000455745.1 Alligator sinensis
GCTTAAAGCCCTCCTTAGTAAATTTGTGAAATAATCTGAAATATATAACATTTCTTTTTAGGCTGAAGTAATCACTTTGTTCCACCAAAACATTTTTTTTTAATTTTTCAGAACTGTAATAAAACTGAAAAAGCAGTTATTTACACAGATTTACACTACATCCCTTAGCAACACAGACAGGCAGTAACAGGTGGGGTGTAGGTGGAGTGGACAACAAGGAACGATGTTTAATTCTTTACAAGACTGTGGTGTCAGGAGCTCAGGTCCATCTGAGGGGGAGCTGTTCTAAGAAGAATAGTTAGGGAGAATTTCATAGGCAGGGTGGAAGAGCACCTGAAGTTGCTATATTACTCTTACATATTAGGTATGAATAGAGTACAGTTTCTCTGGAAAAAAAATTATGGAACCCATGGCTCACCTTAGTTGAGACAGGGTAAGACGAGCAATTATCCTTTCTTTGAGAAAATTTGGTTTAAGGTTATCGCCATCCTCACATTCAGACTCAAAATAATCAGGAGGCTGCTCATTTTATATTTATTTTTTCTATTAAAATATAGAAGTATGCTTGTAATGGGGCCCCTATCCCATTACTAAAGGGATGTGGGCACTTGGGCTTTCCTTTGCTACTGCACCCGATGCACCCCTCCCTTTTTCCTAGCTCTATCTCAACTCCCCACTTTGGGTGACTTTGTCCCCATCCTGTCCCGTCCCATCCTCTGCCACACATACCTACAGGCCTCCGCTGGCCCTTCCATGACACACATGTACCTTCCTTTGCTGCCTCTGCAGGACATGGGTGTCACCGGGGCTCGCCAGGACAGGAGGCAGAAAGCTGCTCAGCCCAGGTGAGAGCGGCTCCAGAGAACCCAAGATGGAAATTCAAGAGTCAGGTGATCAGATGCTCTCACTAAGGAGCCTGGCCCCAGACCAAAGAGAAGGAGGCACAGGAGGAAGCTAACTCCTGCACAAAGAAGATGAAGAGGGAACAGGAGGCAGGACCAAAGCAAGCGGAGCCAGACAGTAATCAGACAGAGGGGGCCAACAGTGCTGCAGCAAGGTGGCAGATCAGTTGCAACGCACACTTTCTTTTTTTCTGCAGACTTAATGAGATCGGCCCAGGGTGAAGCTAACCCATTGCTGGGTATACCTGGGGGGGGGGGGGGGGGGGGCTGACACCCCAAACAGGTAGTCTTCCACCCAATGGATCAGGCGGTGGCTAAGGGTTGGAGGAGGCCACAAAAAGGAGGCACCTGAGAGGTGTTCCAAACCCTAAGTGTGCACGAGACGTGGGAGACTAGAGACTGAGATGAACTGTGAGCAAAGCCAGCTGTGACAGAAGAGAGGAGACAGACTGTCTGTAAACTCAACAGAAAGGAGCCAACTGTGACAGAGGGGACAGCCTGACCTGAGGCTGACAGCCTTGAAGCAGGGCACATCCCGCTGCGGTGGAAGCCTGTGGTCCTGGACAGTAGATCCAGAACTAACCAGGTATAGCGACAGTAAACATAGGCAGGGCCCTGGTGACCTCAGCCTGTCACCCAAAACCCCATTTGACCTCTAGGGGCAGCCTCCCCATCAAATAACAACACCAAGACATGAGATAACTAAACAGTATACCATTTCTAGTTTCATCTGTTAGAAAAAGCAAGAGCGAGGGTTCCTTGCATCCCGAACCCAGCAGGAGTCAGGATCCATTTTATACACTTTTTTTTTTTTGTTATAAATGTTTCCTGTTCCAAGGCAAACCAGCCAAAACAAGTCCAAATCCATGAGTCAGTCCAGAACCACAAGTGACTCCACAACCGGCAAACATCCTCCACCCCCATCAGGGGCCTCAGATACTTCCAAAGTCTCCTGGCGGGCATCCCATGTGCAGGCCCTAGGCCTACAGCCTTGGGCTCAGATGCCCCCAAGCTTCGCCTGCCTTCAGCCATATGGTCACAGGAGCAAGCTAGGGAGGAGCCTCCCATTTCCATAAAGTGGGCTTTAAGCCCTAACACCTCGGCGGGTACTAAACCACTCCAGAAGAACAGTTATCCCCAGGAACGCTTAAGGAAAACTGCCTTCATGATCCAGATACATGGTGTTTCCACCATTTAGGAGCAGGTGCCTTGCCCTTCTCTCTCCTGAACTCTTTCAGCCTCCTGTCCCTATCCCCCCTACTCATTACACCACTTAGGGTCGCAGGAACTACTCTATGCTGAGAGCGGAACCAAAACAAGCAGCAAAGGAAGCCGATTTTTGTTTAAATAATTGGTATGAGTTTTCTCTCTCTTTCTTTCTTTAATAACTCTTTAGACTCACCCTGGGGTTCCAAGATAAAAACCAAGAGAAAGAACTGTTCAGTCTGGAATATCATTCACATTTACATTTGCCTAACAATGTTTGTTATAGTAATTCATTACCGTTTTTTAGAATGTAATGTTTCATAATTAATTAATTTGTTTTTCTGTAAAGGAGCATAAGTATCTAACCAACTGAAGACTAAAGTATCTCTTTACCATACTAATAAATTAATCCCTAAAATACTTGACAATTATTTGACAAAATTTGGCTAGTCAAATGACCAAGTATTTTTGATCCATTAAATACCCAATCCTTGAACTATAGTGCCTTTTAGAAAGACATTCAACTTTAACTTAAAGGCTTCACACGGCGGAGAATTCAACGTATACTTCTGGAAATCATTCTAATTATTACACTCTTAACAGTAAAGGTAACTGAACCTTACGGCTAGCTGAAATTTATCTAGCCTCAGCTTCTAACCATTGGACGTCCTACATTAAAATTTTATATCATTGGATTCCTTCTCCCCAAATTGATATTTACAGACTGTGTTCAAGTCATCTTTTTATCTTTTCTGTAATAATCTAAATACACTGAGCTTCCTAAAGCTTTTTACTTGAAAACATATTTCCTGTGCATCATATTACTCTTGTAAATATTTTCGAAACCTTTTCCAATTTTTCAGCACCCTTTCTGAAATGTGAACATCAAATCTAGACAGAATTCCGTTCGTTATCTCATAAATACCACCTTGATAGTTCTACTTGATACTTTCCTTATTACAGGCATCACAGAACCATATTTGCTCTTGTAACCATAGCACTCCACTAGGAAGCTCACATTCAGTAGGTTATACGCTATGGCCCCTAGATCTTTTCAGTGTTACGATTTTCTATTGTTACATTCTATTGTTGCCATCCTGTAAACTTTACCAAAAATCCTTGCATTTGACTGTATTAAAATTAAATTCAAGCACTTCCACCTTCCCAGGCAATCCACTTCACTCGGATATATATAGATCTAATGGACCTGTCATTATTTGTGCCTCCAACAGTTTCAGTGTTATGAGCACATTTTATGATTCAACAATGACTTTATGCTTTGTTCTATACCCTAAATAAAAATATTGATTAGAACTGGGCCAAGAACATATTACTGAGTGATCTCAAAAAAAATGTAGCTTTGAATGATGATCCCCTACTATTTACAATCTTTTTTGAGATCTAACAACCCCTTTTAATCTATTTAACATGTACTAAAATAGTTTTCTATAATCATAAAAATAAAAATCAGGCCTAGGCACTAAGTGTTTGCTTTTTTAAAGAAAGGGACAATACACATGCAACAGGTTACTAACAGTATGTTTCTCTTGCTGAGCATTTAACTGCTCACAGAGTATATGAATTGATTATTTTACCAGGGCTGCTGTACAGCTTAGGGAACCTTGAAGATAAAGCTCTGGGGGGAATGTGACTTCAGCTACTGGAAGCAAAGTTCACTGAAACTCCAGCATGTTATATCTCAAGTTAATATAACATTCTGAGTGCAAATCATGCCAGTTTGTTTTTCTCTAACAGCGAGGTACTGTGCATTATGAAAGTACACTTATCTCTGAAGTAATAATTGGATATATCACACTATCTTAGTGCACTGAAAAACCTTAGATTTAGAATGGATGAGACCCTAGCGGACTGAATATTAGTTTGAATTTGGCCATCAAAAAAGTCATGCAACTATGATTCAACAGGAAAACTACATAGGTTTCTTATTTAGGGCTTTCAATTTTAACAAGCCATTAAAAGAAGGAAAAGGAAGGAGAATTTATATATAGATTTGCCAGGTTGTCTGCAAGCTCTTGATTAATATATCCAACTGAACCAATTCATATAATTTCCCATGTGGTTATGCATGTTTCAAATGCTATTTCTTTTATAAGCTTTGGCTTATAAAATTAATTTCCTAGACCAGCAGTCTAGGAAACTTTTCAGGCTCTCAACCAGAAAAACCCAGATCCAATCAGAGGCAAACTGGCTCTAGGACCTGGCTGCCACTGTCACTTCTCTCCATCATGGCACAGGGGATAGTGCCCACCACTGAATGATGCTGAAGCCCCACATACAAGCCAGATTCAAGAGCTCCATGGGCTAGATCTGGCAGATGGGCTGCAGGTTGCCAACCCCTGCTCTAGACTGCAGATTATATGATCCAAACAAATTCATTTAAACTATCATTTTAAAATTATGTACTTATTGCAACACAAGTTTTGTTTTAAAATGGTCCACAACTCAGGATCATGCAGTTGATGGCATTTCATTCCTTTAGAATTAAAGACGTCTGAATGTTAGTCACTGAATCAACTCTGTACGAACACAAAATCTGTCAGCGTGGGCTATTTAATGCAAAATCTACTACATCTCATCTAACAGCAAAGCTGACACTAACTCCCATCGACGGATATTGGCATAAAACTTTTGAACAGCTGCTCCTTTTACTGAAATGAATTGGAGATTTAATGCATGGTCACTGCTGGCTCTTAAGTCACTGACACAGCATGTCAGAATTTACAGCTACAAGACACCAAAGTATAATGCATTACCATGAGGAGTACCGACCTGTGCAGTAGAAAGAGCTGCTAAAATCCGATTACTTTTTGATGTACAGTGTCTCAAGGGGGTACAAACCTAGCAGGTCAAAAAGCATTTTCATTATATTTTATCCAGCTTTTTTTTTCATATAAAGCCTAAAACATGGAATTGAATTTTTATAGGCTGACACTCTACCTATGCAGATACGGAAGGCAATCAGTGTGGCTCTGTAGAGGTCTGTCCATCTGATTCTGAACGAAGGATTAGCATTTCAACATATTCTGCCAACATTTCTGCCAAGGAAATGCCAATGACTTTTTCCACACCTGCAAAGCAACCACTGTGCCAGGTCCTGAATCCAGATAGCTTGCAAGTACATCCATTTTTCACAAATTAACATTTTTTCAGTGTAACAACTGTGTTATACTTACTTAATTTTTCCCTAATCAAAGGAACATCTTCACACTGTGGGACAAATTACAGTGATTTTACCAAACAAATTCTTTGAGGTGTAGGGTAAGAAAAAGAACATTGAAGAGACCCCATGGACAAAATGGATTGGTTTAAAGAACACAGCAGTTAGCAAATTAAAAAAATATACAATATGCTACTTACTAAGTCATTCATATTTGTCTGGCTAGCTGGGTGAATTTCTTCCAGAAACTCCAAGACATAAAATGTGTATCTGTCCATAAGGTGAACTCCGATCCCAAGATCTGGCTGATGCTTAAAAACAAATGCACATACTCACTGAACAGTGTAAAGGGAAAACAATATTTTACAATGGAAACACAGTAAAATAGCATCAGTAAGTGTAAAGCCTGTATACTGTATTTACTCAAAACTACAAAAAGGTTTTTCCCCCCCAATCAACACGGGGGGGAAAGGTCCTCGTCTTAGATTCAAGTATAAGTTGTGGGGGGAGTTGGAGGCTCCTGCAGCAAACGCTGCAGCCCAGAGTCAGAGTTGGAGCCACAGCTGCAGCCCCCTCCCCTCCCTGCAGCCTCTGCTCCCCACTGCTGCTTACCTCGTCTCACAGCTCCAGCTCCTGCTGGGGCCCCATTCCAGTACAGAGCATGCCCAGCAGCTCTGGGGCCAGGGCTGAAGCTGCTGCGTGGCTGGGCTGGTGCCAGAGGCAGCACCTGCTCTATATTTCCTGCCCCTGGCTAGAGCAAAGCCCCAGCATGAGCCTGAGCTGCAGGGAAAGGTAAGCAGCAGCCGGGGTGGGGAGGAGACAAGTGGCTAGGGATGCAGACAACAAGGGAAGGGGCAGGCAACAGGGGGTACAAGCACGGGAAAGGAAATGGGAGGGGGGACAAGTGGAAGGAATGCAAGGTAGAGTGGGGGGAAAAGGGTACAAGCATCACAATGGCAAGTGT
Organism: Alligator sinensis; assembly: GCF_000455745.1. NCBI lineage: Eukaryota > Metazoa > Chordata > Crocodylia > Alligatoridae > Alligator > Alligator sinensis. Next base: position 136,696 of record NW_005843075.1, read on the forward strand.
GGGGTGCGCAGGCACTGGGGGGGAAGGCCAGGTGACAACAAGAAGAGTCAGGCCACTTAACCCCCACTCTGCCTTCCCCGCTCCTGTTCTTTGTCCTGCTTCGGGGGGGACAACACGAACTTAAGACAACCCTCCTAAAATTAGATCCTAGACAAGAAAAATTATTACAAATTTATACATTTCCATATCTAGAATCTAATTATTGGAGGGTCATCTTAAATTATTTGATTCAAGTAAACAGTGTTCTCCTTTTATGCTTCAGCAAATTATCAACAGCATACAAGGAAAACTACTAGCTATGAAAGGATATACTTGCACATGAATCTGTATACTGTGCATTATATTCAACTTTTGAAATTATACTCTGGTTAGTCCTGTGTTTGCCAGGGAACAAGGAACCTCTTTTTCCTTAATGCACAAATACCAAATTACATTTGCATGCTGCCAGTGGTATTCTTGAATCGAGAGATGAGGAGGAAAGACTGCTCGTCTGTGAGCACCACTTGGCTCCTGGGGCTGGGGGGGGGTGACCAGCTATGGTAGGCACATGATCAGAGCCCTGATCCCTCACCCCTCTTAGGGTCTGGCACAAAGTACTGCAGGGAAAGTGAACAGTGCACATTTCACCTTCCACTGGCAGCAGGAAAGCTTTATACAGCATGTTCCCCTTACATATCACACCAGCATTCCCTCAGACCTTCTGCCTGTGTCTGCCCTCAAAGACTTCCTGACCTGCCACTGGAGATCTCCATCTTGACCGTGGGCACCACCACCAAAATGTAAAGGGATCATTCTCCCCCACTATCCCTTTATATTTCAGGCCTGACTAATGTTACTCGGGTTGTGGGTATTCACCGCCTTTGAGCATTAACCAAGTTATTGAATAAAATATTCTTTTGAGACACGTCCTCTCTCAGCCCCTGTCCAAAAAGATGCAGCTAATGCCAACCACTGGTGAAAGGAAGGTGACTAACATCTGTCCCCAAACGTGGTACATTCTGTACAATGAGTCATACTTTTCATTTTCTATTGTTACATACTTGCAAAGATACTTCTTAATTGTGTTAATTCATTTTTTTACATTTGAAATGGAAGATTCACTGTCAAGTAGGAGAGTGATGTGCATTAGTCTGGCTCTGGGGCATTCTGACAGAGCGGTCAAGTAGTTTTCACTATGGTGCCAGAGGCAAGAGATCTTCAAGACTTGCTCCAGACTCATACCACAGGTGGTCCCCAATTAACTCAGCTAGAAATGGAGACCTGGTCAGGCAGGCTGAAGAGAAGTGTGCAGTTTGGCTTTTAAAAAAAGGCATTAAACATACTAGCTCAGTGCTTAGATTAGCTTGGTTAATGTCATCCTAATTCTTTAGGGCAACACAACAGAACAAGAGAAAAGTACAGATGTTAGTGACTCATGGAAGTGATGGTTTTGAGCATGGTTTCCTGTTGTTAAGCAGTTGAGGGAGATTTTCAGAAAGCCAAATAGGCCTCATCATCCTAGATCCCTTGAACACTGAAAATATCAAAACAGATACTTACTGAAAGTGAATCTTCTCCTACTTGGCTACTAGCCAAGGCCATTATATTAGGAGAATAAAATCGTTCATACATGGATGCTCCTTGACAAGTATCAATAATGAACAGCAATTCATTGTACCTGAAAGAAATAAAACAGGTTCATGTTCATTCACCCCCAGATTGTGATTTCATTCATACATTTTACTGTGTAGTTACCATAATATTTGGGAGAGATCCAAGTGACTGCACAGTTTGAGCGCTTTGTATTTAACAGTAAGTGCGTGCAATTGTTGATTCAAGTAACTCATTTAAGTGACTAATATTTTTTCCTCCAGGGGAAGGGAGAGTTGCAACTTTATGAATACCTATTTACTAAAACAGTTTGAAAAATGTTTGCATTTTAAATCACAATTATAAAGAAAGAATGAAAACAAACGGCATTACTATCCTTCACTATCAGGTTGTGCTGTGTCAACAAGAATTGAGCAGACAAGAGAAAGTTACCATGCCAAATATTATGTTCATTCATTAAATATAGAATTTAATCTCTGCTATTTAATGTGCACTTTTTTTTTACCTTCTTTTCTGCCACATCTGTTCAAAGGCATCAGCAAGTTCTACATTAGTAATTTCTTCAGAATCCTGAAATTTCAAGAAACCATTTCCGCCATGACCTAGTTGAAAAATCATAAGCTAAATAACCATACAGGTTAAAGAATAGTCTACAATACATAAAACATTACAAGCTATTGACTTTCTGAGAAAAGACAAAATACTAAAAAAAAGAGGACGGTATATTTATAGTCTAACCAAAAGTGGGTTGCAAGAATATATAAAAGGGTTGCAAACAAACTTTAAAAATGGATTCTGCTTTAAAGGAAAAAAATGTTTGCAGCCTGGTAGAGTTCCAGCCTGCAAGGGGCTGCTTGGGGCTGGGGGGAGTGGGAGGAGGGTGATCAGGCAGAGGGCGCCACGTGCACGCACACACATGCATGTGGCTCCCAGGCAGCATGAAGAGCAGCTCCCACAGCTCCCCGCAAGCAAGGCTATGGGGTGGGGGGGAACAGACAACATGTCAGGGGGGCAGGGAGGCATAGGCAACACTGCCCACCACCCCGCCTCCTCTCCAGGCTAGAGCCATGGTCTGAGGGGAGCAGCAGTGGCAGCTAGGCCATGGTGGTGGGGTAGAGCCATGGCCTGTCACACAAGCAGCTGGCACCAGGTGAGGGCAGCGCATCCCCCCCTGCCCCCACCTTGTCTGTTACTCCCATGCTGCTGACAGCGTGGCTGGTACAGGGGTTCTGGCAGCAGTGGCAGCAATGAGTCTCACTGCTCTACCCTGCCCTCCCGTGCCGAGTCCCACCTGTGGCGTGAACGTGACTCCTACCCATGCCAGTCCAGCCAGGCTGCAGCTGCATGCCTGCTGTGGGAGGACACATCTGAGGGGGCATATGTTCCCCACCAAACCCCACACCCTCCCCCCCATCCCACACACCTACCCCTTGCCGCACACACTGGGGGCCTGGGGCCTGGGGGTGGGGAGCAATGGGTCAGGTGTGAGGGGCACCAGCAGGGCCAGGAGGTGTTTTCTACTTTAACTGTTTACTGGGTCAGGACTGGCCACCGATGTTTACAAATGGGTACAAAAAAGGTTGAGAACCAATAGTCTAAGACTGGGATCAGCTGATTAAGTGTATAGATACTGCCCATAAAATGCTGAAAATTTTTGCTTTACTGAGTTCTCAGATCTATTTTGCCACCTGATGAAATTTCATTCTTACCAATCATACTCTATTATTGAGCAACAAAATCAGAAACCACATATGTAAACCTGTTATTACCAGTCATATACATTAGGATATTGCTCTTGTCATCAGAAAGAAGACGCTTGGATCGAGGTGTGCTTGGTGGGATTCTCCCTGTTAATACACGCAAGAAGTTCTCGACAGTAACCTACAAACATAAAAAGGAAATAATTTCTAACTATCATCAAGGATATATGTAACTCTCCTACATGGAGGTTCCATGAAATAATAGCCCCCAAAAATACATGTTACAGCTAATAAAGTGCAAAAAATGGCATAATTTGCATTACCATATTTTTCCTGTTCAAGGTTTTATTGCACTATTACCCTATTAAGATGAACCTGTTACTTGATATAACTGTTTTCAAAGTTAATAAAACACACATATAGCCTTTCTAATCCTCTAAACACATATTCAGTGATTTGAACACCTGTCACATTGTACAGCTTTGCTCCATAAAACTACTTACATATTCATAAAATCACCCATATTAGTATGTTACCATGGAAAACTTATTAATAAATATGACAAAGCTTCAATATCCTCTACAACAGAGGCAAGAAAAAGATTCCTGTGGCACAGGCTTTTAAATGATCAGATGTGGTCCATCTGAACAGCGATCATAAACCATTCCATAAATCATCAGAACTGCTTGTTCTGAATGCAGATTTTAAAAAGCTCAAAAATGCTAGCAACAAATTCAGACTCATGACAACTATCATGATAACATAAAGAACCTAATCTTTGCACTTCTGCTTTATACACTCATAACCATATTTAAAATAACTCAGAATTCAACACGATCTAGAGTAAACTCTAGTCATTAAATTAGGTGCGGTTTTCTAACATACATTATATGGGAATATTTTTGCTTTATCAATCATTTTATTTTGTACCACTACTTAAAATTCCAAGAACTGCAGTCTAAGCAAAGACATGCTAGGAAACAAAGAGAGAGAGAAAAAATTGCCTCAGGAAGTATTTTCTGAAAATAAGAATGGAGTGAAATGTAGCATATATTTCCCTTCAGCAGTTATTTTAAAGTAAGTAGTAAATGGTTACTTGCAGAAATGTATGCTTTAAATTTTTAAAAGAATAAACATTTACATTAGACCCTGATTGCACACATACCCATGATTAATTAAAGCAGGAGAATAACTCCACTGAATTAAATAGAATTGACCATGTTCTTGAACACACACGTATGTTTTTGCAAGACTGGATAATGAGCTTGTCATTTTGCTTAAAGACTGTGGATGGCAATTTAATAATATTTTCATATTATTAACATATAAAAGATCCTTAATATATAGCAGAAGATCCTTCTATAGTAGAAGAACACATCCTTTAAAATAAACTAGTGTTTTAATAATAGTTTTAGAATTTAGAAAGATGCATAGGGTTAGAATGAAACTTAATTTTTTCATTAGCAATCAATTGATCATTTTTATATACACACGTATATTGATAATTAATAAGAGGCTAATGCAACGGTCCATAAGAAGAATTGAGACTTAGATCAGATCTTAAACCAACATTACAGACAAATTTTTGGTTTGTCAAATGAAGCATTGTGACCTCATAGCTTCTGTAATCCACTTCCACATCATCTCCGTAGACATTTAGCTCCATGTTTTTGTGGCTAAATACAGTTGCTGGCTTAGGGTTCCGGGAGTTACATGCCATATCATCTGCTAGCATCAGGACGATGTGACTGGGAAAATTAAAAAATAAAAAACATTTCAGCTCTACAGAAGGAAAGCTGTAGGTAATATTGATCCATTAATCAAATGAAATTCTAAAAAAGAAAGAAAACTGTATTGGTTATAAGAGATGTCTTTCCCTGTTTGATGTCCACCACCATAACAAAGCTACCAAATAAACATACAACCTATGTTAGAATATTTTTCTTTGGTTAACATCAGCAAAGTGACCAATGCTATACAAATAGAACTGCTGCTGCTCCAAAGACTCTAGTCCAGTTTAGAGGACTAGACTTTAGTAAGACTCCCTTTGAGGATCTGGGCGTTAGTAAAGATGAGATGGACAGAATATGGGTTGCACCAGGAAAAAAAAAAAGATCAATAAATTGACTTAATGAGAGTTTTCTTTATTTACACTACCCTATTCCAATATAAAGCCTTCTTACTGGAATTGAAAACAGAAGGTTTTAAAAGTAACTACAGGGAAGACAGATGGGCATATATACTTCTCATTTACTTAGGTAAGCGCACAAAATGTATGTACACAGAATTTGTCAAACAACAATACAAGTCATTAGGTTAAAGGATCATTATTAAGCCTACCATCTGGTACCAGGGTTTGGAAGACTCAGTAATGCTCTATCAAAAAGACACATAAAAATGAGTAATTACATAATACTGGGGAAAAACTTTCCCACACACAGACTTTGAATAGAGGTAAATGTTAAATTACTATGCATATTTACCACAACGTGTGAGATTTAAACGTGTATGCAAAATATGTATCCACATGCAAAAAATGTGTCACTGTATACAAATTTCACATGAATTACTGCCAGTCATCCTCTTAAAGGAATGCCATTTTGCCCCCAATTCACTGGGAAATAATTGGATGAGGCCAAGCTTTCTGCAGTACTAAGAACCCTGTGTAATGTTCCCAGAAGTCATAGCACCACAGGGCTGGAATGTCCTTCAGAAGTTCATCCAGTCCAGTTTCACTCTCAAAGCAGGAATATCCCTAAATTATCCCAGACAAAAGTTTGTCTAACCTGTACTTAAAATCTTAGTGATGGAGATTCCACAGCCTCCATAGGAAATCTGTCCCAGTACTTAACCACCCACGTAACTAGAAAGTTTCTCCAACTATCCAAATGCAAATGTTCCTTTTGTCCATTTACACATGAGGAAACAGGATTGGGGGCAGAGCCCAGGACTCCATCCCTTTCAGAGCAGTGTCCAGTGAGCAGAGTCAGGCTGCCTGCATGTATGCAAAGCACTTGTCTGCATACAACCACTTGCATGTTATTTTATAGTGTACACTCATTCAAGGTAGGCTAACTGAAGAGCAGTAACTCAAGTGTAGATATTTTGAGTTAACTCTGCAGTAAACACATATCTTAAATATGATACAAGGTGCAACACGCTGAACATGAACCAAACTTACCACTCCCGGCATTTGTCTGTATTGCTAATTTAATACAACTGATGCACTGTAAACCCTAACTAAAGCATCCCCTCAACTCCTCCAAGCCCAGGGTCTTCTGACTCTTGATCCAATATCTATCCACTGAAAAGGTTTCAAACACTCAGGTCCACTATTAACGCCATAGGACTTTTCAAAACAGCAGCAATATTTAAAACAATTTTTCTCTCTATGCCCAGTCCAATGGGCACAGCAAGCTTTACAATACAAAGAACAGTGATAAATGGGTATATGCCTTCTGATGGGCAATATTATTCACTGGGTAAACCAGCACAGGTGGAGACATGGTGGATATTTTCCTTTATTTAAAAAAAGCAAATGTACACTCACATACCTTTGTATTAAGCTTGACTAAACACATTGTTCACATAATACAACTTGGACAAAAATAAACCAGCTATCCTACCCAAATAAAGAATTTAAAGCCTCCTCCTCCAGCAAAGACCCACAGAAGTGGCACAACAAACTTAGGAAACTTCTACAGCATTAGAGAAAAGGGAGATTTCAGGGGTTTCCCAAGGAAAACTGTCCAATATTCTACCCTGTCCATGGGGATACCAAATTCAATTTTACAAAGAAACACGCTCCAGCCTGAGAACAGCATAGCTAGCCCACCAAGCCACATTACCATCAGCCACATCAGCTACAGCAGTACCTCTAAAAAAGCATGTAGCAAGGGGTAATGCTAGAAGTCACATTGCTCTCAGTTTTGTTTTCCTTATGGCATTTTCTCCTGCTTCTAAAAGGAGTGTTCTTCATTAAGCAGTTGTTTCCTACATGCCTCCCCTGACCTACAGATCCTGAATTTAGCATAAATGCTCCCTTGACCCTTTATAAGCCTGGAGAAGCAGATGCCCATTCTTTGTTTCTTCTGCTTTGGGGCTTTTCCCCAAATAAACAAGAATTATTCTTCCCGCATGAAGCTTTGGCAAAGCAAGAAATAAAAAGGGCAGTGATCTGTTGCTTTCTACGGACCTGAAATATGCATGGCAACAGATTAAGGCTATTTATGCAGAACCATCCAGCATTAGACTGCTAGTCCAGGCAACAGTCCAATATCAGACAGCCTGTTTTGATACAAAGCATGGGTAAGATATGAAAAGGTTTCCCAAACAATTAGTCTGTGTGAAAAATCAGTGTACACCTAGGATGCTTTCATCCTTCTCCAACTTTGTCTGGTTTCCTCTACAGAAATTAAAAAAAAAATTTATGCTTGCCTAGGCTGGCCTATTTCTAGTCACGCCAAGTAGAAACAGCATGGAAATTTCAATTCCAGATTCCTTTATCTAATTCTTGACAAGCATAAAGAATATTTGTACTTTCAAGAAATTATAATATAGTATAACCAGTTTTCTCCCAAGTGAAGTTAGAGACTTATGCATTGGCTTTAATGAAGTTGGACCTCAACTAAAACTCTGAAAAAAGTTATACATAACAAGCAGATAGAACAGGAACGATTTTGAGTTTTATAAAGATAACAATGTCTTCCACTAAAAAGCAGCTCTTGCTGTTAAGCCTTAAGTAGAGATATATTTGTAATGTTGAGCAACAAGTAGCTAGGTGGAGCCAATAGTAAGTGAAGTCAACATTATGTTTCCTCAACCATAAGCTGTGATAAAGTCTTATCTCCACTGTTTTTACACCATGAGTAACTAACAGTGCCTGTCAGTTATCCTGTCATTAAAATACCACTCCTAGTGCCCTCTCTCCAAGCCCCACCTTTTTTTTTTTGGTCAGCAAAGACCATCTTAAATGAGTAAGACATTAGTCTCCAAGGCACTGGCTCTTTGTCTTCCACTACTTTGTCTATCCTACACAGGACAGCTGCTCTATGCTTTTCATCCAGGTGGTCCAGCTTAGTAAGATGTTCAAGGTAAAACCTGAACACCAATCCAAGATTCAGACTTCTTTATGTTTCAGAAACAGAAGTTCTCACATCAATCTCTATCAAGTGGTATTTTTTTAAAATGAGACTCTTGTACATAATGCCTAGAGGAAACAGGAGAAACTTTGGTTTCTGGCACACACTGCATTTGTGAAGTGTTATATACAAGTATCACACAACTCATAACATGCCAAATGTTACACCAGTTTATCCCCAGCCACAAAGAAGTTACTCAGTGAACAGCAACTTTGTGGCACAGAAATCTCCCATGATAATTTTAATGCGTGGCTAGTAGGCATATTACAGTTTGTCATGCAATACTCACATGCAGTGCACAGTAAATGTAACATCTGCCAGGGGCCTAGGAGAACAGACATAACTCTACTGGTATCAAGGACTACTGATACAAGCTATTACAATGCAGCTAGAACTCTTTTTGATTCTATAGCAATACAAGAGTATTGAAATAAATTCAACTTTAACCCTGATGCATTCATGCTCCAAGTCAGGGTAATTTAGCTTACCTTTATCACTACAGAATCCTGCAGTCCTCTTATAAACTAGCTAAAAAGCATGCTTGTCTATATCCCAAGTTCCATTCATCACACTTAAAAAAATGCCATTTATATTGTCTAGTCTCCAATAAGTCACTTCCAGGCTACCAGCTTCAGCCAACTGGTGAGCTCATTAATCCAGCTTTCTAAAACAGTTTGGATAGGAAGGCAACACAAACAAGTGTGCTGAATAAAGAAATAGTCCTCCCAAGGCAAAGCTTTAACTTTTTACATTTTGACAGCAGCCCACGCAGTCAGCCTATAAATCAAGAGGATCAAATTTAAGACAAAATGAGGCCAAAAAGGAAGCTACATAGAAGTCATATGCTAAAAGATTATTGCATGCTCACTGAAAAACACCTCTTCACATCTCCCATGTGAGCTACATCACTAAAGGCTGATCTCTTAGAGGACCCTACTACTTAAAGGGGGAATGTTTGTCTTTGCATTATACTTAATTCACTGGGGTATTACATCCACAGACCAGAGAGATGCTGACTTGCACCCACATCCAAAAAAAAATTAGGTGTTGCAACAAAGAATGTTTCAACCCCTAACTTTCAGATGCAACTGGCTCCTGTAACAGAACCCATAACACTGAATTAGATGTCTAGTTTCCATTTATAAGACCTAGGGAAAGTTAGGCACCTCAGACTAGGTTCTGTAAATATCAGCAGGTATCTTTTAAATCCCATTCCTTACTGGATCTTAGGCACCAGACTCCACTCAAAATTCACAGCTTGGAGCATACACCTAAAAGCAGACACACAAGCCTTTTCCTTCAGGTGCCACTATTTTTTAAACACAGATGTTGAAGAAGACATGAGGGTGGCTACTGCCCTCTCCTCCCCACTTGTGTAATAATGGAGTGACTGGGAAACTCAATCAAGTTGCAAGAGACCTGGACTTAATTCCCTCCTTTGCCAAAGGGAATTTAAACCTACATCTTCCACTTCCCATTAGGACAGACTAACTATTAGACTATAAGCTACATCTTTGCTGTAGCAGCTGTTCTTATCTGTTTCAAAGAATTAAAGATTCTCTGGGCCAGAGCAACTAAGAACAAGAGTGAGCATGACTTTGACCAGATGATAAAGGAACTCCCCTGGAAAAGAGAAGATATGGGTTTTGTGCGGGCCGGGAGCGGTTCGAGGCCTTCGGGGGCGCGCGGCGGGCTGTGGCCAGCAGCCCTGGCACGTGGGTCGGGGAATGCAGGACAGCGGACTAGAATTAGGCACGGACTCGTAGCAGTTGATTAAAGATTATTTTACTTACACCGTAGATGGTCGCGGTGCAGGCAGGAAAAGCTTCGCTTAAGTTGCAGTTACAAAACTCGAATAACCCAGAAAGAGCTCTGGATACACACACACACACGAAGTTTGCTAGGCTCCGTGGACCGAAAGCGCGCAGGGAAGGGTACGTCAAGGGATCAGGCGGCGACGGGGAGAGGCTAGAGGTTGATCAGGCCCCTGTATCCTCCTCTAAGGCACATGCGGGGTTTATTAGGCTCCACAGCCCTTAGAGTTCTCCATGAGATGGATGTGGAGTCCCCCTAAATGAGGTCCTCCCCGGAGATCTCCAACTTGGGCAGAAACCGGTCAAGCCTCTTATACGGCTAGCAAGCCAATCGCTAGGCC
>NW_005843075.1:147312-149752 GCF_000455745.1 Alligator sinensis
ATAATTTAGAAACAGCCAATAGTGGGGAACAAATTTGCATGCGGGTGGCGGGATCTCCTTTGCACCGGGGTTTTCTCTATGCAACTGAGAATTGCACCGTGCAAAGAAAGCTCCTCGTGGCGGGAAATAATTCTGCAGTGCCGAAGCGCACACAAAATCATACCCTTGGGTCATGACAGGTTTGAATCTGCTCAGGCAAAAGATGATATGAAACCTGAGTCTGGGCAAGTATTCTTACCCAAATGGGTAAAAGCAAAAGCCTACAGCAATACCATTGTTTTCCTGCTCTGGCCATGCTTCAAAAATAAGGGGTAACTACTGATGCATCTGTGCAGAGCCTGATCCATTAGGCATATCCCAAGAACATCTGCTGAAGTGAATGCTCCTCAACAGAGACTGACGAAGAAATGTCTAGTTTACAAAACCCAGTGGAATTTATGCACGACAGAGGTACCAAACTGTTCATCCATCCCTGCCAACACTGAAGAGCTCCCAAACATGCCCCAAACCAAACCATTAGACATCAGGGGAGCTTCACTGTCAAAAACTGAGGTAGTCTTGGACTTTAGGCACCTCCTGAATTGGGTAGCAGCTAGACAGAAGTTCTGATGATAGTAATTTTGAATTCAGACATCAATTCCTAAAAACGACACTTTACTGTCTATGTTTTTTGCAGATGTACCTCTAAATGTAATCCCAGCTTTTATAGAATAAAATAAACATTTCCTTTTCAGAGTCAGCCGCAGTAGCGATGTCTTAATCTGAACTAACAGCGCTGTGATTTCCAAATGAGTCTAAGGGAGTTAAACGTCTAATTCCTATTGACATTCAATGAGTCTTTGGCACCTATCTTGTTGAGGCCTAGCCTACATGCTGTTGCACTAGTATACATATTTACCAAGAGCTACCCCACCTACAGGCTCTGGAGTGGATACAGTTACACTAGGACAGAGGTATCTTACATGAGGCACCAGTCTAGACCAGTCCCCAACCCACATGGGCATGAGAAGTGTGTACCATTTCTGTTATACAGCTCTCTCTATAGCAGGATAGTTGAAGAGTCCCTAGCTCCTTTGTTTGAAAATCCCCCCTCCCCCGCAAAAGGGGTATTTTTCAAAACACTTTTTAATGTACATGAGCATCTTTGATTAACACTATTTTAGAGGTACTTATTCTAGTTGACTGTTCTTGATTTAGCTGAAGCCCAGTGCTTGTACAGTATTTTGTGTTGCTAATTAAATGAACTTTTCTTTAATCAAAAGGCATATTAAAAGGAAATTAATTATTCTGAAAATTAAGTTACAGTATAGTAAAAGTTACATCAGAGTCATGCTTTCAATTCTGAATACATTTTACTGGTTTTCTCACATGATGCTTTTTCGTTTAGACAGGAGATCTATTCAGTAACCAATTAGATTCACACCTTTTGAACTAATTATCCATTTATCTGTGGAAGCATCATGGTTTGCAATTTGTTCCTCTTCCTTTCCAATAATATTGTTCTAATTATCATAAAAAATAATGAGATTAAGTCTTTGCTTTAGATCTTTTACCTAATTATGCAGGAAAGAAATCAGAATTTATATCCTTTCAGAAAATAAGATAGAACTTTATTTTAATATCACAATTTAAAGCAACTTCTCTTACCTATCAGGAATACCTAGCCTCTTGACACTTCTGTAAACGGAAAGGGTGTTTGCCACATGACGGTAGTTAAACCAAAATCTAGAGGTGCACACCTTAAAATTTAAAGAAGAAATAAATGCATTTTAAAAATATAAATGATACATTCTTGATTAGTACATGCATCAGTAGCTATAGCTACAATGCTATGAAACTAGATAACAAAGAGTGCCTAGCAACAAGAAACTGATGACACAAGTAATGCAAACCTTTTCTGTAGAAAGAGCTTTTATCTACCTTGAAAATAGATGTTGACAGACTGAGCTGCAGATAAAACATTCATTAAAGGCTAGAAAAGGACTAAAAAATGCACTGTACGGAATAATCTCAAAATACTAAACTGATGAGCTGCCTTATTTAACATATCTTCTCCATTTCAAATGCCTCCAAGTCTGAGACTGCCTGTTTGAAAGAACGTGCACATGGATAATTACGAGAGCCACAAATAAAAGAAGGAAAAGAATTGCTAGATTGGTTTTATTTAGGAGTCAAATGCATCAAAGTTAGAACTGGGCCATAATCAGAATTTGAGGGTAAACTCTCAAAAAAAATTCAGAATGTTCAGACTGCACCCTTTCAGTCTGCCAATACCATCAACAACCAAAATGCCAGCGAATTTAAATACTGCTAGTTAAGCAACTAAAAGATAAGCGTCAAGAGAAATGGTCAGAAACAACAATTGCATCTTATAATAGAAGATTAACAGCATAACACAGACTAAGAAAATACAAATATCAATGGCCTGGATATATCTAGG
>NW_005843075.1:149783-154120 GCF_000455745.1 Alligator sinensis
ATCTTTCAGGTACCTGGGGCAATATTAGAGCTTAAGGTCCATTCTGTAAATAAGAGGAAGCTCTTATTTTTAAGTTTGTATCTTGCAACTCTCAGTAATAAGATTAAAACAAAACTAAAAAGGCAACTTTAAAAAAAAAAAAAAACACATTTTCATTTAAGGCCCACTCAACAGTGCTCAGGGCTGCTCCCAAGATATCGCCTCTACCTAACCACCGTTCTCTGGTGCACTGCGAGGCCAGAGCTTATTATGTTGGCAACAGAGTCAAGACCAGAAGAGAAGGTGTACAGGCTCATCCTGAGCTGCTTCTGAATATTTTATCCAAGGAGTTTAACTAGTTTAGAAGAGGCTTGATAGAACTGCTGAACTCTGACTTCAGACACTAGCAGAATTGTAACCTTAAGGCCTTAACAACCTCTGGTCTCTAGCATGACCAGTAAAAGTTACAAGAGTAACCAGCTGTTTAGCACAGAAAATCCCCTCAGACTGACCAACCCAAAAGACACTTATGAAGTTAAAGGTGCTAGAATAGCACTGCACAATTATGAAGTGGAAATGGGAATACCCAGCCCAAGTTCAGTAAGATCCTGAAACAAAAACTATACTCAGAAGACTTAGCCAGAGGCAAAATACCTGTTTAAGAAAAATCAATAAAAAAGAGTATTTGTGGTAGATGTTTGTGATTAATTAAATGACCATCTTTTGAAAAGGCAATTCTAAATTACTTTCTATTATTCAAAAAATATTGACAGAAGAGAGTTAAACAGACTTTTGATTATCAAGTACTTGCCTTTGTTTTATAAAGCTAGTGACAAACTGCCCAAAAAACAATACAAGCCAATAACAAAATAATAATATTTATACTTTTGCAAGTGTCTGGTGTCGGTAGTGTATTCAAATACTACAATAATTTTTTTTTTCTAATACTTCATGAAGGGTGTTAACACCCCCAGTTTTATAAAGAAAAAAGGGGCATAGCTAGTAAACCTAGAGACTGAAGTACTGGGCAATTTGGAAGAACAAATAGTAGAGAATCTGGGTCCAAATAACTTGCTCAAGATTGCAAGAGCAATCAGTGGCTGAGGGAGGAGCAAAAAGTACATCTCCTTACACCTTAAAGCACAAGAACTTTTCTGCTCCCTACATTATTACAAGTTTATATCAAGTGTACTTAAAAAAAAGACCACAACAACCTGTATTTTCTCTCTGAGAATTGAAATGAAGACAGATATTTAATATTAATAATTTTATGCAAAGGGAAAAATCAATTTCAATGAATTATTATCCATTTTTCTTTTACTGAAGGCTTTAATTTTGCTAAATTTAGTACTCAGTGTTTTTGGGTTTTTTAAGGAAGACTGACAGCTTAACACTTACCAGAACTGCCCAGTTGTTTGTATGCCCACTTTTAAAAAACTGTTCTACTTGATCCTGCAAGAGAAGGAAAATATTTGAGGAACACCTGTGCAGAATGGTTTAGGGGAAAAAATGGGATACCATACTTTGTTGATCTGACAAAATGTAAAACGTTAATCTCATATCACTGTTTTCATTCAGCCTTAAACTCAAACAACAAAAAGTCTACTTGATGCCTCAATACCTGAGGAGACTATACGTTCTATTTAATTGTGGCTGTTTCATCAGAACGTTACACCACCCTGGGATTAGAATTAACACAAACTATATATATCTTAGTATTGGGTATAAAGTCAGAAACACGACTGATACATAAGAACAAAACCAGTTAAATTAATTGAGGAGGTTTTCATGGAAAGAGAGCGGCAGCAAACAAAGGAGAGAATTAGAAGTAAAAGACGCTGCACTCTGCCCAAGAAAATAGGATCTGGGAATAACTAGTTACATCCAGAATCTTTCCATTTAAAAAGTACAGGTTTCCCTTGATTTATGCGGTAAATGAGTTCCCGGAGAATGGCATATAAATCAAATTTGCATAAAGCAATCCCACTTTACAATGTAACAAATAAGGATAGGTTCCCATGGTGATGAGGGAGGGAAGGAAGGAGTGAGGCTGGGACTAGGGAAGGGGCAGGAGGAGGGGTGCCGCTCTAGGGGCTGCACAAGGCAGCAAAGCAGAGGGAACAGAGTGACACTCATCCCAACCCAAGCTGCAGCAGCCCCAGGAGCAGCCCTTGCCAGCTGCCTGCAGCCACTTGGGCTGCACCATGCTCCACCTGTCCTCCCACCCTGCACCTGAGCTCCACTTGTCCACACACACCTCTGCTCCTGAGCTGCACCATGTCCTGGTGCAGGCAGCTGGTGTTGGCTGCTCCCGAAGCTGGTTCAGCTGACTCAGGTGAGTGCAGACAAGCAGAGCCCTGGCTGGCACAGGGTGCAGCACTCACCTGCCTGTAGCAGCTGGGGTGCACTGTGCCTCGAACCACCCAGGGCTCTGCCAGTCCCCACTCACCCCACCCCCTGCTGGAGCGGCCCTGGGAGCAGCTGACACCAGCTGCCTGCATGAGGTCATGGTGCAGCAGGCAGCTGGAGTCAGCTGCTTCTGCCAGCACAGGTTGGGGTGAGTGCACACAAGCAGAGCCCCAGGCGGCACAGGGCACAGCACTCACCCTGCTCCTGGGAGCAGCCGACACCAACTGCCTGTAGCAGCTGGGCTGTACCATGCCCCAAACCCCCTGGGGCTCTGCTCTGGTGTCCGCTACTCCCACGGCTGCTGCACCTGGGGCTGGGGACCAGCGGAGTCCAGGGGGGGCTGAGGCATGGTGTCGCCCAGCTGGTGTCGACTGCTCCTGGGGCTGGGGTGAGTGCCATGCCCCGCGCCGCCCGGGGTTCCATTTGTCCACACACACCCCAGCCCGCGCTGGAGCAGCCGACACCAGCCGCCTGCAGCAGGGCACAGTGCAGCCTAGGAGCAGAGGTGAGTGTGGACAAGCAGAGCCCAGGCGCAGGAGGACAGGCAGAGAATGGTGCAGCCCAGCAGCTGCAGCTCCCGGGGCTGCTGCAGCTGGGGCTGGGGCAAGTGGGACCATGGCCCTTTCCTCTCCCCCCACAGACTTACTGCTGGGGGGAGGGGGGTGTCTATGCTGAGTGCATAAGAGTGAATTTACCTTGTAGATAACAAGTTATGGGTCTAAATATGCTCATTGCATAAGAGCAAATTCACATATAAAGAACCCACATAAAACAAGGGCAACCTGTACTTGGTATATCGCAATTAGTTAAAAGATGATCCCACATGTCATCTGACTTCAGGCTAATAACCAAAGCTGAAATATGATTTAAACATTCAGAATATTTTCTGTGTAACATGATGATGAGTGGGAGAAGAGTAGAATAGGCTCCATTTATTTTTTTAAATTGCATACATTGTTCTATTTCAGAATATGCTCCAAGTACTGAAATGCCTCCTGAGGCCTCAAGGCTTGGATGAATTTCTCCCTTTCATTCTCCCCCATTCCTTTAAATAGCAGATAGGAAAATATATTTGGTACATTTCAATCTGCTTGAAAGTAAAAACCAGATTATCCTAAAACTTCTAGTTTAAAAATATAAAAGTGCTTGTACTGATGACAGCTGGCTCTTATGTAATCCATATTATCCACGATTCAAAATGCGTTACAAAGAGAAAAGTAAGTGTTATTACCCCCGTTTTACAAATGCGCAACCTGGTTCGCATGGAAGGGATGAAATCTACCTGCGATCACAAAACAAACCAGGGATATTATAGGGAACAAGCCTGAATTTCCTGACTCTTAGAACACACTAAACCTCCGAAAAGTGACTGATTGCAAGCAACGTTCTCTGCATAGCCCAGATGCAAACACCCACCAGGAAATTACTGGTAAAAACAGAAGTATATTAAACTGCACTTCCAGCAGTAAATAATCTTGCAGCCTTGAATGGCAACTCGAAGAAGTTCTAAAATTAAGCATATTTAAAATGCCGTTTAGTAATTCCTTTAGCTACTTTGTCACATCCTATTCACCTTGTTAACTGGATGTCATGGAAATCATTGGATAAAGAAAGCTATTTTCTACTTTACCAAAACATTAATAAGTACGGGACTCGGACAACAAAGGGCAGTTGGATTTAATACCTCCCGCCTGTTAAAAAAAAAAAAAAAAAAAGAAAGATATTCACTAAACAAGGCAGAAAGGACTCCCGACTGAGGCAGCATTGGATTAAATGCTTTAATGCATGAAAGCCGGCAGCTCCAAAAGAGGCATGAAAACAAGCATGCTGATGATAGGCCCAGGAGCTGTCTGGGCTGGGAGCGCAGAGCCACGGCGCCGGCGCCGGCGCCCGCGAGAGCTGCTCGGGCTGGCGGAGCCGAGCAGGAAGTCGCTCCCAAGGGCGCAGGC
>NW_005843075.1:154351-154840 GCF_000455745.1 Alligator sinensis
GAGGGCCGGGCCGGGCCGGGCCCGCCTCCCGGGCCGCCGGAGGAGCGCTGCTGCGCGCTCCCGCCCGCCCTGCTGCGCCCCGGAGCCCGGGATGCGGGGCGCCGGCCGTGTCCGACTGTGATCAATGCAAAGGGCTCCGCGATAGAAACCAGGTTGAAAACCACCGCGACAGCCTGCCTGGCTTTTTGCAAAAAAAAAAAAAAAAGTTTTAATAGCAAGCTTGCAGGCACAAGCACCCTTCTTCAGGCATAGCATTGTGAAAATCCTCCTGGGTAGAAATGAAAGTTCATATTTCACAGGGGAGTCGAAGGGGCAGTAAAATCTCCTGTTCAGAGCAGTTCATTTAAGGGGTGCGTGCAGGTGCATCTCTGGAAACGCCAGCTGTGAAACCAGAAGTGCTGGTGGAAATGCACTTCTGGTTTCACCACTGGTGGTTTCGGGCTGCCTGATTGGCTGGTGGGGACCCCCCCCCCCCCCCCCCCGGGGGGC
>NW_005843075.1:154850-159036 GCF_000455745.1 Alligator sinensis
TAGTCCTCTGCTAGGGGATCTTCCCCACCCTTGCCAATGGGTGATCTGGTGCCCCCCAAACTCAGGAGGCACCAGGCATCCATGGATCATTTTATATGCAGATTACGCTCCAGGAAAAGTCGGAATAGTCTCTTCACCTCAAAAGTTGTTTGGTGGTAAGCAGGATGGGCCAGGCCATGTTTCCTTTTGCCTCTAGACCCAGACACCGATCTATTTGTATCTTCCATACTAATGTGGAAAATACAAATAGACAGAAACAATTAAGGCCCACCCAGCTAACTAATAGCCCCTTTGTGGGACCAAAGGGTGAAGGATAAAACTAACTTCTTGGGACAACAAAAGCAAAAGCAGGATGTCACTCCTCATGGGGGCCAAAGGGTCAAAATGTGAAAAGAAGTTCTCCGGAGGGGGGGACAGAGCAGAGCCCCCTGGGCTGTGCCCACCAGTCCTCAAAGGCATCCAAGGAGCTGGTGGACGCTGCCCACTGGTGCTCTGCCCTGAAACGTGCACAGACAAGAGAAAGGAAAGTGGCCTCGCAGTCCCCAGGCACCTTCCCAGTCAGAGCCTCCTTCCTGGTCAAGTGCAGGGCCCACTTGGCCAGGGCCAGGGGAAGGTTGACCAGGAGGTCCAACCTGGACACCTATAGTCTCACACTGGCTGGAGCCTCTGCTTGGGTGGTGCCCGCTGAGCCCTAGGTCTGCCTCTGCCTCCGTCTCTGGGAGCAGCACCTTTGCCATTCTCAGGACTAGGTTGAAGCAGGGCGCTTCCCTACATGAGTGGAGGTCTGGGGTTTGACTACGTGAGCCCTAGGTTAGTTGGCTTTCCCACTGGGGGCTTAGCTTGGGGTTGCCAGGTGTTTAGGGCCACAAAGAAGTATGATGTTTCCTCGTGAGTCTGTCTACAGCTTTTGGCTGCACATCTAAGTGCCTTGCAGACCTGCCAAAGCTCTTCATGCTATAGATCCTGTTCAGGCATGACAAACTGAGCCAGGGAGCAAGGCCACACTTGGAGGGGGAAAGCCTAAGAGGGTTTGAGTTTCCAGAGCAATTAATACTTTTAAAGGCCTTTTTCTGTTCAAAGCACAGCTATTTAATTCAAATGCAGCTGTCAAGGCTGAGGCTTCCAGAAATCAGGTCACAGGCTGGCTGGCCTATGCCTTCAGTGTCCACTTTTAGAGTTTGGTTTAAAAGGAGGGGTGGTGAAGATTCAGCCCACAGAGCCATACCATCCAGCCCACAGCATTCCTTCGTTACCTGCTAACAGGGCAGTGTTAGTCTGAAGCCGGGCAGAGGGCAGGGCAAGACCAGGGTTCCCAACCCTTTTAGGCTGAGGACTGGCAAGCCGTGGGCCAGCAGTGACCAGCATACTGTGGGCATGTAGCCAACCATTTTTTATACTCAGTATAAAAAAAAGGGGTTGGCTGCCAGGCCAAAGTATGCCAGTCACTTCCAATCCACGGTTTGCCAGTCTGTGGTTTGCCAGTCCGCGGTCACGTCCGGTCTGGCAGCCAGCCCTCCTGCGGACCGGCAGCCAACTCTTCATGGTCCAGCACCGGGCTGCAGCCTGGGGGTTGGGAACCCCTGCCTTAAGGGACCAACTGGTTCAAAGGCATATGCTTTTGTAGGCAACAGTTTGCTTTGTCAAGTGCGATGAATGGAACGGACAGTGGACTAGCACTCCATTCTGCAGTTCACAGGTTGTTCAGCCTACAAAAGCTCAGGCCTCCATGAACCAGT
This sequence comes from Alligator sinensis, assembly GCF_000455745.1. Taxonomy (NCBI): domain Eukaryota; kingdom Metazoa; phylum Chordata; order Crocodylia; family Alligatoridae; genus Alligator; species Alligator sinensis. The sequence continues at coordinate 156,587 of NW_005843075.1, forward strand.
TGGTCTCTGAGATGCCACCCTGCCCTACCTTCTACCGATGAAGTGGAGGAAGATTACACTCCACTTTCGTTGCTATCCCCCAAAGTATTTAGTACAGTTCTTTAACTGCCTTAAGTACTTCATCCAATGCTTTGCTGGATTGCCTCATATTAGTTATTAGGGCTGTGCGAAGCTTCGGTCCCCAGTTTGATTCGACCTGATTTGGTGACCGAATCTCTGAATCCAAATTGAATCAGAGGACCCTTTCACCTCTCCAAATCGATTCAGAAAGATTCAGAGATGTGGACATAGACACAGCTTTAAATGTTTTTTCTACATGCCTCTAGGTAGCAGGCGGCTCATGAACACTGCGATGCTGGGGTGCATGGAGCGTCCCACAGGAGCACAGGGAGCTCCCCAGCATGCTCAGCAGTGGACCTGGAAGTGGACCAAAAGCACTTCCCCCCGCGCTCCCCCTGCTTGGCAACTGATGCCTCCTGGGTCTGGGGGGGCACTTGGGGTCCCCCTAAGGCTGATCGCCAAGCCGGGGAGGCACAGGGAACCTCCCAGTGCTCTACCTGGCAGACACGGAAGTGGGCTGGAAGTACGTCCAGTCCACTTCCAGGTTCACCGCCAAGCATGTGGAGGGCCCCCCCACACTCCTGTGGGACGCTCCATGTGCTCCAGCATCACAGCAATCACAAGCCACGTCTGCTACCTCAAGGTATGTAAAAAAAATGTTTAAAGCTGTGTCTGTGTCCAAATCGCTGATTCTCCAAATCAGCATTGAATCTTCAGATTTGGATTCAGCCGAATCAAATCGGGGACAGCGATCCGAATCAACAAATTGAATCACTGTCCTTGATTCGGGTCGTATCTGAATCGAATAGGGCCCACTTCACACATCCCTGTTAGTTATGTGAAAATAAATCCTCATATTAGTTATGTGAAGATACTGTAGTATATTAATAGCAATAATTCCTAGTAATGCCTTTTTGAAAAAGCCATTAGTCTTTGATTGTGGAGGGCATGTCCTGCTCAGTGTATTCATAACTGTTATCAGTGACTTTCCTGGACAGGGCTGTATCCTCATGTCAAGGTGCAAGTAACATGCCTTATAGTTGATTGGATGCACTTTAGAAAAGGCTTTTTCATGATGCTTTCTAGTGACTTGTGATCAGACTGCACTTCCGTCTCATGCCCAAAGGTGAACTTGATGAAATTGTTACATTTCAGAGAGCACAACACGTAGCTTCTTTTCTGTCCCAGCAGATCCTTTTACTATGCTGTCAGGCCTGTACTAGCATAGTCTGTTGACTTATGGTTATACTTCAGTAGTAATCTACATAACTCTAGCTGCTCCCTAAGGTTTGCTAGTACTGGTGCCTTGCTTTCTCTTTCAGATGCTTGTTCTCATGTCTCTGATCACTCTTATGCTTCTTCATTGTGTATAAATTGTCTCAAGTACACAGGCTTCTAATAGGTGTGCGCAGATTCTTGAAAGATACAGTAAAAGCTCTGTTATCTGGCATCCATGGGGCATGGGGGTGCTGGTTAATCAAATATGCTGATTATCTGAGAGTTATACTTATCTCCAGCCTGGTGGGTTGGAGGCATCTTTGCCTGTTCGGGCTGCCGCCATTCCCGCCGCGTCCGGTGCGCCAGGGCTTTCACTCCCTGGCATCAGTGTGCCGGGGGACAGGGAGGGGGGCCCTGCGCAGGCTGCTTTGCCCCGGGCTGTGGTCCCTGGTGGGACAGATGCCAGTTAATAGAGCATTCTGGATAGTAAAGTGCTGGATAACACAGCTTTTACTGTAGTTGGTTTTCACTGTACATCATTACATTCCCTTCACATCCTTTTGTCTGGGCACAGTTTTTTAGGGTAAGGTCCCACAGAGGTCGGATGCCCAATAAACTGGACCTCAGCTTTCTTCAACTTCAGCTTGTTTGTATATAGCCTAATACTCCATTCCCAGCACTTCTTCAGTGTTTGGATACCACAGCTTGTTATCATGGTACTAGATCATGTCTTCCTTAACTTCACCTCCAGCAGTTACAATCTTGGGACCCAGGACTCCTAATTCCTGGTTCCATTCATACTGGAACATGTCAGGGGCCAGATTATTACAACCAGCATTTGTATCCAGCAATACCTTCCAGAAGTTGTGGCAAATATTACTTGATGGGTACTTGGCCCATCTGCTTCAGTGTGCCAGAAGCCATGCTTACATCACAAACAATGAATACAATCAACTCAAGATTGTCAAAATGACACAAGTTGGCCAAATAAAGATAGCACAGCCAATCTTAATCCTTACCTCTTAACATAGTTTCTGTGTGTGTGTGTCCATAACTACAATCCTAAAACCGCTTGTCACCCACAGAGCAAGTTTTGTACAAGACTCAGACTTTCTACGGAAACTTAAAAACACAGACCACCTTCCCAGCAACACACTCCTAGCCACCACGGA
>NW_005843075.1:159638-167741 GCF_000455745.1 Alligator sinensis
TATTCTCCAACCATTTGGGTTGGTCTAATAAAAGATATCAAATTCACCCAAGGAATCTTGTCTGCCTATGTCCTTAGACCAACACGGCTACAACCTACACCCCTATATTTAGTCCATGATTTTTAGTATCTAGGAGGTTCCTTCAGACAAGCACTGAACCTTGCCAACCTCATCACCAGAAGCAAACTTCCTCAAGCCCAGAACACACCAAAAGAATCCAGACCGTGCCAGGACAAGAAATGCAAAACCTGCCAACACATCTCCACCACCCCCACTATTACTACACCCCACAACAGAGCCCTGGATCTTACAGCTGCACCTCCAGAAATGTGATATACCTCATCCAATGCACCAAATGCCCTGATGGAAAATATGTAGGAGAAACCAAACAACAACTGCGCACCAGAATGAATGCACACCGGAAATCTATTAAAGACAGAAATACCCAATTACCGGTGAGGCACATTTCTCACAGGAGGGCCACTCTCTCTCCAATCTCCCAGTCCTGATCCTCAAGGGAAATTTACACAACACATCCCAGAGACGAGCCTATGAGCTCCATTTCATCAACCTCCTGGATACTAGACACCGTGGACTAAACATAGACTGGATTTTTGATACATTATAATCTGCCTGGCAACTGACTCCCCAGCCCAGCCCAGCCCAGCCCCTGGCTTCTTTACTTTTCATTCCATCCAGGAAGAGCACACACCAACTGCTGAAACTTCCTTAGCCTGACGAAGGGTTTTTGAACCCGAAAGCTTGCTTAATAACTATTCTCCAACTATTTGGATTGGTCTAATAAAAGATATCAAATTCACCCAAGGAACTTTGTCTGTCCATAACTACTGGGTTTTTAAACAACCAAACTGAAGATAACTCCAGAAATTCCCTTGTATGACATCATATTGACATGAAGATAGGCCAGCAACAGATGGATCCATTGTAAAGGCATCTACTTTGAGGTCAGTAACTAAGACTAATGGCAAATTGTCAGCCTTTATGTGGAATAGTACAGGGTAGACACATTACTAGTGGGTTTCACAGATGTTTAGTGTTTTTTGTATACATCACCAGCATTTAATCATATTTCTCCAATTTAATATTGCTTATATGTTGAGGGATTTTTTTTGCATGACATTGCAGCTGGCTCTACAGTCTATCTAGAAATGAATTGATTATTGATCTAACAGCAAAGTTGCAAATATGCCAGTCTATATCTGGCAGCCTTCTTCTGCAGTGTGTGTACAAAGTGTTCAGATTTGCTAGTATCACACAGCAGGCATTCTCTTCATCAGAAGACTCAGTACTCTGTCTTTGTACATATTGCTACTTTTTTCTTTCCTGGATGAACTCTAGCATTGGGATCCCATGAAGTTGATTGCCACATGCCCCTTTGCCCATAGGATGGGTATTTTTCTCATGTCTTAGTGTGAAGACTACACGTATTGGATCATGGTGTCTGCAGTCTTGGTTGAGGCATCTGTTTTACATACTGGGTTGTGGTATCTTGACCTGGTATAGTTGCTCTGATCTCATAGCTGTCATTATTTTGATCCCTTCCCTGAACAAATACGCTGCCTTAGCTACTTGGGGAAATTTCATTAGGGTTAGATCTATTTTTCTCAAACAGTCGCCCCTTTCAGATGGAATCATGTGTTCTACAGATGATGTAGACTTTGATTAGGGGCTTTTTATGCCTCCAAAATTACAAGTTGAGGCCTGAGTTTTTAGCTTTGCGACAACTATCTATTCCCTCTTGTGCTTCTGGATTTTTAGTAAAAAAAAATGTATCTTCTTGCAGTCTTTTTCTGTCTTGGGCCACAATATTTATTAAACACTTACCAACTCTTCTTATGTTTCAGAAATCATTCCTGACAGCACTTACCATTCTTTCTTCACAGTTGGATTTTAAGCAGAAAAATTAAGGTAAACCATTTTTTTTTATCTTTACCCACCATTGTCAGTTCAATATAGGTTCTGCCCCTCCTCCTGCCCGCCCCCCTCCAATTAGCCTATATTTAGGAATTTAGGCTGCGTACAGATGGTAAAAAAAAAAGCACTATACCAAAAGAAGCATCATGTTAGTTTGACCCAGCTCTGTAGCATCTGTATCGATCAGGTGCTTCAGCAGGGCTTTTTTGCGCTTTCATCTAATAACTGCTTGATCAGCTATTAGATAAAAGTGCCAAAAAAAAAACCCCCACCAAAGCACCCAATCTATACAGACATTGGGTGAGCCAGATCCAACTAATGAGATTCCTCTTTTGGCCATGTGCTGGGTTTGGCACAGGAGTATGTGGTGTTTAAAGTAAAGCACCATTTTGGTTTTGTAAGCAGCCATAGCATCTCAGTGGTTCTCATCTTTTATAGACTCAGGACACCCTTTGTTCAACTCAGGGCACGTGTCAGAAGGTGCCATCTTTTAGATTTCACTTGTTTTTTGACTATGGAAAAAAAAATAACAGAGCAATTCTTCTGGTGCAAAGAACTTGGGAAGACTACAACAGGTCAGAATGTTTTTGACCCTATGGATTCCTGTTTGAAATCTCTGGGTTTATCTTGTGAAGTATGTGTAAATGTTTGCATACCTAACAGTGCTAATATTGTGTGGCACCTCACAGCACCCTTACAAAGATCCCACAGCACCCAAAGATGCAGCAGCGCCACTTTGGTTGACAAACACTGCTCTAGATATTGCTTTGTTTTTCCTTTAATCCTATTTTGTTCCTTGATGTATGCCTCGTTAGTCTGACCCCTCTCCCCATACTTCATGTATCACGTGGTGGGCAACAAGAGGGGATTTAATGTTTCCTAAACTAAACTGGCTCTCATTTAAAAGAACTACTTACTGAAATGTGCAGTTCAGACTGAGTTTTGCACATAGATTGACTAACACCTCCTCCAACTCTTCCTCTCTATCAAGCAAGTTGCTGGTGGCCCCTAATCTTACTGTAGCCCAGGACCACATACCAACTACAACTTTAATCCTGGTCTACAGCCACCAGTCATCCCCAATTCTAAACCTAGCCTGGAGTCCCCTGGCAACTTCAACCCTACCACGTGGCCCACCAATGGCCCAGCCCTATAGCCTCAACCAACCCTGAGCCCAGCCCCTCAGTTGCCGGGGCCTTAACTGATAATCCTAGACCAAGCTCTAAATGTAGTTGGCCCTAGCCCCATCTCAAGATGAGAGATTTTATCGCCAATTATTTGAACCTGATTGTAACATGAAGTCCACACAAAGACCCCAACCCTATGTGGTGAGCATGTTTGTTATTACCCTGAAATAAAATAGTTAGGTTAACAATAATTTGGATTATTAAGAAGTATTAGCTTTGTAGCTGAATACAAGGCATGACCTGTGGCCTAGCAATGCCGCTGACCACAAGGCAGAATGATAGCTAAGCCTTTGCATGTGTCAAGTAATCATTTTAACTGTCATAACCATTTTCTAAGTAAAATGCAGCAAGTGAATCTGTGTCTATGTGCTGTAAAATCAGCTACAGCAAAGAACAAGATAAGACAAAGAAGCCATTGTTCTAAGTACAGTGATCGTGTCCTTAAAAAGTATCTACTACTGTGCAAGTTTTTGCTAACCTATCATAATGTTACTGTTACTTAACTTTTAGCTTTTAAAAAGTGCTAGTTCGGCTTAATAGAAATATACTGTTATGAAGATTTGTAAAGCACCGCCCAAGTATTGCTTTTGTTAACCCTGTAGTCTTGCCTTGTTGTAAAAAGTATTAAAAAATCGCCCCACCCTTTAGGGGGGGCCATTTTGCCTCTTTACTGGCTTTATGGTCATTGCTCAAGCAAATAGACTGCAGTAAACTTTACCCGTGTTGTCTAGTCCCTATGCAGCTAGACAATGAACCCCAGGGAATTTTCTCCCACCACACCTAGCAATGTTCTCTCTACAAGCCCCAATTCTAAACTTAGGACAGGACTCCTGTGAAGCCCAAAATCCCAGCTTCAGGCCCTCAGTCTCCCTTAGGTAGTGGCAGGACACCCCAAACCTAATCTCACCCCAGGGCAACTAGATTGTCTCACCATTGCCCCTAGTCTTGTACCACATCTTGCCCCAACCCTAACTCTAGCCAGGATCTCAGTTGGTCCCAGCCCCATCACTTGATCCTAAATCAACTTCAGAAATGGATACCAGCAGCTCTGAGCCACAGGCCCAAGAAGCTGTATAGCTACGATAGAGCAGAGTTCCACGTGTATTAATATACTCTACAAATATAAGATTGTTACTGACAAATTTATGTGGCTGCAAAACCAAATAATAATGCTATTTTTTACTATGACAGTTTCTCTGCCACAGCTGCCAAGAGTCTCTACCAATATATTTTTTATTTTAGCCATCAATCATTATGAGCTTGCAATTGCCTTTTTAAATGCTAAACACATTATTAAATTATATGAATAAGGTTTAATGCGTTGGGAGGTGCGGAACACCCCTCATGCCTTTTTGCTGTACAAGGTGTGTCACTACATTCCTCCTCCCAGATACTCTGATCCCAGAAGCAGTTCAGTCTGAATCACAGTGATGCAACAGAAGCAGATTGTAAGGGACAGTTACAAGGGAGTGGAGATGCATAGGCCAGTGATCAAACCAAATGCTAATAAGGTGACCCTAAGAAAGAACAATGGTCACAGACCATGACTGTTTCCCTACTCCCTGCTAAATTGACCAAGAGATCCTTATCTCAGGGGAAATATAGAAATATGAACCTCAAGGCTAGGGACAGAAGTTACACATAAACCAGTTTAAGTCTTCAGAAACTGGTTTAAATCTGTAAGACAAAAGAAGCTCAGTGCACATAAACCAGTTCCAAAATGGCTGAAACTGGTTTAAGATAAACCTGGTTGAATGTAGTATCAGACTTAACCGTTTTGGGTCAAACTGGTTTATGAAACATCTGTCCCAGATCCCTTCCGAGTTCAAGTTAAATCACAGTCCCCCAGTATCCCAGCATGCTTTCCATCCCTGGGCTGTGCTGTGCAGTCTGCTTCAGCAGAGTAGGGTTTGGGGGGGTGGGAGAGGCAGGGACTATCCCCCCTCAGGAAAACCCCAACTGGGATCTGGGGCCAGGGAGGGGAGTTAAGCTTCCCTTCCCCCAGTACAGAGCTACCCTGCCCTGCTGAAAACTTACTGCTGGCTGTGACTGTAGACTACAAATCCCAGAGGAACCTGGAAGAAGAAGTGATGAGCAACCCTGCAGAATCCTGCTGTTGTGATTCTGGGCTGCAAATCCCAGAGACCTTGGGGGCAGCAGGAAGAGGAAGCAAACACAGCCCATGTTGGCTGTGCGCCAGAGCCATGCTCTAGCACCCCCCAGCTTCTGGCCCGAGCCACTGCAGGCACGTGGCTGCATTTCCTGAATCAAAAGTGAATGTCTGTCCAGTTGTTTTCTGCAGCTTAGACTAACCTGCAAAGACTGAACCAATTTAGCCTCAGGCTTTTTGACTGTCTGTACTTAGCCCAACTGTATAAAAGAAAAAACTCATCCACACAAAAGCAGAGGTGTGGGAGCCTCAAGCCCTAAGGATGGATTCTGATGGCCTTGAGACTTCACAAGCTGGTAGGGAGTATGTTGGTATATTCTCAACTGTATGTGGCTGCTCTTGTTAATATTGCCCAATTAATAACATACCAATAAATTGGTGTATAGTTTGGAAGAATTTGCTTTGTCTTCTTGTGTACTTCTTCAGATCAAATAAAGGCCCCCAGAGACATCCTGGGTGTAACACCTATAGGGCGTTTATACACGTGCTCCAGGAGGGGCAGGGGCACTTTAACTAGAGTAGCTCCAAAAGCCACTGCGCTGCAAAATGGTGGCATGCATGCTTTAAGTAAAACTCATTCAATGAGCTTTAAAGCACCCCCACTGCCATTTTTCAAAGTGAGGACACTGATACATGTGACACGAAAAAAACCCCCAAACTACTGGCTATTTTCAGCCACACACATACTACCTTCCTGAAAATAAATGACCACAGTATATTAAATGTGTATACTAGTCCTGTTTATTTTTTTCAGGTTTTATTAGTAGAGTGAAGTCTTGACCTCAGCACTTACAACTTTTTTGAAAAATTTAGTTTAAAGGGCTTATCGTGGCTGGGGTCCCCTCACTTCTCTGAATGGCTGAGAGGTTCCAGTGGCCCCTCCCACTGCTGATTGGTGAAGAGAGCTGTCTGTCATGCAGCTCTGCCCCTCACCACTGATTGGAGAAGAGCAGGGCTGAATGACAGGCAGCCCTCTCAGCCAATCAGCAGCAAGGGATGGGGAGTGGCAGCCATCGTGTCTGCCCAACTTTGTATTGGCAGCCTCCTCCCCTGGCAGGTTGCATGGCCGGGAGGACTGCTGGCTTGCACTGGGGGGCCAGCATTTTATTTTTAGTATTTTTTCCCCCATAGCTTTCATGGAGATCACCTGATTTAGCAATTTCTACAAAACTGATTTCAGTAGACCCCTAGTTATCAATTCTGTTCTGACTATGTCACCCTGACCCCTGGAGCAGAATCAGGAAACGAAAGCTGAGGGACCCCAGAGATCCTGCCTGCAACACCAGCTAGAGTAACAGAGCCATGGCTGGGAGCAGTAGCCTAAGGGCTACACGCTAACCCGCTGTGGGCTACATGCAGCTCATGGGCTGCCAGTTGGACAGCTCTGCTTTAAACTGTCATTTAACATTTTTTAGAAACTTATTTCAAAATCTTTAACGCTGTTGTTCACAGCAAGGTATTGTGATGGCTGGAGTTGCTAGCCAGGGCTGTTAAACATAGGGTATGTCTGCACTAAATGATGCAGTATAATTCAGTGATAGCAAATTCAGTGTTTATAGATTCAGTGATAGCAAAGATAGCTTTCAACCAGTGAGCTCACATACCAGAAACAGGGTAGCCTTGGGAGCACAAAGTACCACACAGGTTGAGACCTTACCCTAACATTTTTTCAGAACTACTATTTATCATCAGGTTTTATTTGTATGCATGCAAATCTCCAGCATATAGACAAAAATCCAGTATTTCACATATAGAGAACTTGAGATTAGAAGCCATCTCAATATCATATGAAGCTCATTCTATTGTGAGGGGATGTAATAATGGGTGAATCGGGCCATAAAAAGCTCTATAATGTTGTGGCTGGACTGTTTCCAGTACCCGAATTAAAGCCAGTTCAGGTATCTTAGAGCCACAAATCTGCATGTAGACATGCCCATAACCTTTCATATTAAATTTCTGAGAATGCAATCATTTTTTGGAAGAAATATTTATTTTATGATTAATTCACAAAAAGGAGTTTGTAGAGGCTATTTCAGGAAAGACAGAGCTGTTTAAACAGCAGATGAGTTTGCTCTTTGCCTTGAGTAGATAGGAGTCACTTCTTGAGATAATATTGAAGCTATTACTTGCTGGTTGACCAGCTCATTCCAGGGCTAATACATACATATAATAAATAAGGCAAATTATGCTTAAAATATACCCAGATTCTGTGTTACTTGATTGTCCATGCCTGGAAACTAACCTACATGGCTCTGAGTTCTGCTGCTATTTAACAAAGGTCAGTAGTGTTTTTAAAATAGGAGGCTAGTGTCAGAGATGGTGGCAATAATACTGTGCCTTAGAAATTGCTAACAACATCAGTAGAGTGATTCACCAACACCAAAGGCCTCCTGAGGAGGACTTGAGCAGTTCTATTAAAGCTGATAAAACAAATCACATGCGTAGATGTTTGCAGGACTGCCCATAATTTACTTTGTTTGTGTTATATAAAAAACAAATGTTTCTCAGTCAGTAACAGTATTCCATATAAATTTAACTTTATGAATAGTAAAGAGAGTAATTTGTTTAATATAATTCTCATCAGCAAAGAAAATACATTTGAAAACAAACAAGGAAACATTTGCAAAATCATTAATTAAGAACAGGAAAACAAAAGGCTGAGGTACCTCAACAGTAATTTAGAAAGTATTAAATTTCATACCATGAAACCCTTAGAGAGAGAGAAATAGGTAATTTTTTTAAGAGTGCTTATAGTTTCATAGTAGCTAGGGTCAGGAGGGACCTGAACAGATCATCTAGCCTGACCCCCTG